>NC_142813.1:8349200-8522676 GCF_049724085.1 Artemia sp. Qi Xiang Cuo | reverse complement strand
TTTAGTTTTAGTTAAGAGTTTTAGCTTAGAGTTTTAGCCTAGAGTCTTGGCTTAGAGTTTTTAGTTACACTTATAATTTAGTTTAGTTTCAGTTAAGATTTTTAGTTTAGAGTTAGAGTTTAGTTTAGTTTTACTTAAGAGTTTTAGCTTAGAGTTTTTAGTTACACTTATAGTTTAGTTTAGTTGTAGTTTAGTTTATAGTTGTAGTTTAGAAAAGAGTTTTAGTTTAGAGTTTAAAGCTTTAGCTTAGGGTCTTATCTTAGAGTTTTAGTTAAAGTTTATAGTTTAGTTTAGTTAAGAGTTGTAGTTAAGTTTTAGTTAAGAGTCTTAGCTTAGAGTTTCAGATAGAGTTATAATCTAGTTTAGTTTTAGTCAATAGTTTTAGTTTAGACATATAGTTTAGTTTTAGTTAAGAGTTTTAGTTTAGAGTTTAGAGCATTAGCTTAGAGTCATAGCTTAGAGTTTTAGTTAGATTTATAGTTTAGTTCAGTTTCAGTTAGGAGTTTTAGTTTAGAGTTGTAGCTTAGTTTTATCTAAGAGTTTTATATATATATATATATATATATATATATATATATATATATATATATATATATATATATATATATATATATATATATATATATATATTATATATATATACACAGAAACATATAACTCACTGACATATTTAACCTACTACTTATAAATATATATAACTCACTGAATATATAAGTTATATACAGAAATATAGAACTAACTGACATTTTTAACCTAATACTTATAAATATATATAACTCACTGAATATATAAGTTATACACAGAAATATATAAGTTATATACAGAAATATATAACTTACTGACATATTTAACCTACTACTTACAAATATATATATATATATATATATATAACTCACTGACATATTTAACCATCTACTTATAAATATATATATAACTCACTGAATATATAAGTTATATACAGAAATATATAACTCACTGACATATTTAACCTACTACTTATAAATATATATAACTCACTGAATATATGAGTTATATACAGAAATATATAACTCACTAACATATTTAACCTACTACTTATAAATATATATAACTCACTGAATATATAAGTTATATACAAAAATATATAACTTACTGACATATTTAACCTACTACTTATAAATATATATAATTCACTGAATATAAGTTATAAACTCACTGACATATTTAACCTACTACTTAGAAATATATATAACTCACTGAATATATAAGTTATATACAGAAATATATAACTTACAAACTAAACTATAAGTGTAACTAAAAACTCTAAGCTAAGACTCTAGGCTAAAACTCTAAACTTTAAACTAAAGCTCTTAAATAAAACTAAACTATGACTCTAACTAAAACTCCAAGCTAGGACTCTAAAGTAAAACTCTAAGCTAAAACTCTAAACTGAAACTCTAAACGCTAAACTAAAATCTTAACTAAAATACAGCTCTAAACTGAACTATAACTAAACTAAACTATAACTTTAACTAAAACTCCAAGCTAAGACTCTAAACTAACACTCTGAACTCTAAACTAAAACTCTTAACTAAAACTAAACTACAACTCTAAACTAAACTAAAACTAAACTAAATTATAACTGTAACTAAATCTCTAAGCTAAGACTCTAAAGTAAAACTCTAAACTAAAACTCTTAGATAAAACTAAACTACAACTCTAAACTAAAACTCCTAACTGAAACTGAACTAAACTATAAATCTAACTAAAACTCTAAGCTATGACTCTAAGCTAATGCTCTAAACTCTAAACTAAAACTCTTAACTAAAACTAAACTATATGTCTAAACTAAAACTATTGACTAAAACTAAACTAGATTATAACTCTAACTGAAACTCTAAGCTAAGACTCTAAACTAAAACTCTAAACTAAAACTCTTAACTAAAACTTAACTACAACTCTTAACTAAACTAAACTATAAACTTTAACTAAAACTCTAAGATAAGACCCTAAGCTAAAGCTTTAAACTCTAAACTAAAACTCTTTTCTAAACTACAACTATAAACTAAACTACAACTAAAGTAAACTATAAGCGTAACTTAAGGCTAAAGGCTAAGATTCAGAACTAAAACTAAACTACGATCTAACTCGAAACTAAAACGATAAACTGAAACTAAACTAAATTATAAGTTTTACTAGAAACACCTTGCTAAGACTCTTTGCTTAAAATCCAAGCTAAAACCCTTGACTAAAACTAGACTAAACGATAAATACTAACTAATATTCTTAACTGAAACTAAACTAATCTATAATTGTAACTAAAAACTCTAAATAAGACTCTAGACTATAACTCCAAGCTAAAAATCTTAACTAAAACTTACTACACTATAACTCTAAACTAAAATTCTTTACTGAAACTAAATTAAACTATAAGTGTAACTAAAATCTCTCAGCTAAGACTCGAGGCTAAAACTCTAAGCTAAAACTCTTATCTGTCTCCCATCTGTCTGATACCTTAGATTAACACAGAAAGGGAGTACTGTCTTCTTGTATGGCGGGGGGACTGTTCGCTACTTATCCTTATAGCTACACTACTCAAATGCACAGGCACAAGCACAGGCACAGGGACAGACACAGGCACAGCACAAGCGCGGGAACTGGCACGGGCACAAGCACAGGCTTAGCCATATGCACAGGCACAGGTACAGGCACAGACAGAAGCAAAGACACAGCAAAGGCATCGGCACAGGCACAAGCACAGGCACGGAAACAGACACAGGAACAGGAACAAGCACAGGCAAAAGTACAGGCAAAGACAAAGACACAGGCACAGCAAAGGCACTGGAACAAGAACAGGCACAAGCAGAGGCACTGGAAATAGCACAGACACTTGCAGTGGCACATGCACAAGCTCAGGCAAAGAGCCTGTGTTTTATCATTTAATCTCCTTGAAATAAGGTCCCTTGAAACTCTGGATCTTTCCTACTGAATCTTTTTTTAATAGCTTGAAGCACCCTTCTATTCCCTGCAAAGGTATTTCTGATGTCTTGAGATATACAGCGCCATGTAACTTTTCTCTTTTTATCAACCGTTGCAACCCAAACCTTGAACTCTTAACTTGGAATAGTAATCCTGAATCTTCTATGTTACTAAATCTAAGACATTCACCCCATATTGGATTTAGCGTGGATCTACAAGTTTTTGTTTTATTCGTTTTTTACTGTGATGCCAAAACTGTGTCACCTTTAACATAAGGATTTGATAATCCATTTGTTTTCATGGGTAACAAGTTTTTCGCACTATACACGACAACGGTTAATGTTTTATGCTTAACGTTGTACGGAAAAAATTCAAACGAATCCATCCTAGCTCTTCCACACACTTCCATCCAACATTTTCAGCAACATCACAAATATTAACATTTTATATTAATAAATTATTTTCTACTTTCACATTCCTATAGGAATTTTCTCCAACTATCAATTCCTCTGCTGTTTTAAAGGTACCTTTGTTTACAACTTCGTTTTTTACTTTCTTTGGGGTTTCTTCTACTTCAACAGAGGAGACTTCTCCAACTATCAATTCTTCTGCTGTTTTTAGGGTATCTTTGTTTACAACTTCGTAAACGTTTACAACTTTGTTTTTTACTTTCTTTGAGGTTTCTTCTGCTTCTACAGAGGAGATTTCTCCAACTAGCAATTCCTCTGCTGTTTTAAATTTACCTTTGTTTACAACTTCGTCTTTTACTTTCTTTGGGGTTTCTTCTACTTCAACAGAGGAGACTTCTCCAACTATCAATTCTTCTGCTGTTTTTAGGGTATCTTTGTTTACAACTTCGTAAACGTTTACAACTTTGTTTTTTACTTTCTTGGGGGTTTCTTCTGCTTCTGCAGAGGAGATTTCTCTAACTAGCAATTCCTCTGCTGTTTTAAAGATACCTTTGTTTACAACTTCGTAAACGTTTACAACTTTGTTTTTTACTTTCTTTGGGGTTTCTTCTACTTCAACAGAGGGGATTTCTCCAACTATCAATTCTTCTGCTGTTTTTAGGGTATCTTTGTTTACAACTTCGTAAACGTTTACAACTTTGTTTTTTACTTTCTTTGGGGTTTCTTCTACTTCAACAGAGGAGATTTCTCCAACTTGCAGTTCATCTGGTGTTTTTATAGTCTTGACAATAGTTTTTTCAAATAATTCTGCATAGTAATTTAAAAAAATATCAAAATGATCAAAGTATACATTATTTTTCAATGTTTAAATATACAAAATCAATCACGTTTCAAGTAGCTAAAACCTAACCAAAAACCAAACTAATCTTAAAATTTTCAGGTATTTCTCTAATTTTGATTAAAAAAAAAAGTTTTATTGGTTTTTTTATTTTATTGAAAGAAATGACTAGGTTAGTTCAAACTTTAAAAACATCTAAAGCAAAAAGAAATAAAGGCACAAAAAATCTCAATTTTTCTTTCTCGGGAGACTTTTAAAGTATTTCACCAATCATTATTGTCTTCGTCACTTCTATTACTTCTTCCTAGCTGTGAAAACAGAGCATCTTGTATTTTGGGTCTAGGGTTCGACTCCAAGGTTGTTTTTACTGCACCAACTTCTGAGAGCAGCCATTCCAACTCACCACAGATGATGCTATTTCTTCCAAATTCCTGTGGTCCAATAAATTGTCTTTTCATTTGTCCATTGTTGTAAATAAATATAGTTGGGACATGACGTTCTGGATAGTTAGGAATACAGTTTGTAGCAACACTCTTAAGAAACTTTGTGGTAGGAAATTTTTTAGCTAAAGTATTTAGATGATGATTCATCATTTTGCAGAGGGGCACGCTATGTTGATAGAGATGCAAAACCACCCAGACTTCTTCCCCTGCATTATTCACTTCTTCTTTATATTCTGGTGCAGATATTTCTTTGACATCACCAAAATTTGATTTTGCCATTAATGCTTTGATTTCAGCCATTCTCTTGTTCCTATATTCCAAAAGTATTCTTTCATCTTCTTCGTCTTCAAGAAGGTCAACCTCGTCTAAACCTAAATGAGACATATTGCTTTGGCCAGTTGAATGTTTGGATGCTGCTTGTTCAATTAAGTTGACAATCTGGTCTTCAGTGACTTCAGCCTCCTTTTTCTGAGATATGATACCATGTTTCCTTAGAGCATCACTCCACTCAGTATCTTGATTTGTATCCTGCATGGTTAGAAGGCAGTTGCTTTGGTTGTAAATACTGTTTTTGGGTGGCTTGTCGGACTTCAGGTAGGCTACCTTTTTTATTTATTTGGAATATTAATTTAACAAAATTCCTCTTCCAGTGTTATTGGTTACCCACCATAAATAATTTTGCAGTTTTGTGATTCTAATAACTTTTGCAATTCTGACATTTTTCAGATTCTGAAATATCTGGTAGTTTTGTGAATTTCTATATACTGTCTATTAAACAAGATTTTATCCCTGTCTTGTTTAATAGACATTATATACAAATTCACAAGACTACCAGCTATTTCAGAATCTGAAAAATGTCAGAATTGTAAAAGTTATTAGAATCACAAAACTGCAAAATTATTTATGGTGGGTAACCAATAATACTTTTTTTTTAAATCAAAACTAGAGAAATACCTGAAAAATCTAAGATTAGTTTGGTTTTGGGTTAGGTTTTAGCTACTCGAAACGTGATTGATTTAGTAAATTTAAACGATAACTGTCTATTAAAAGGATTTTATCCCTATTTGAACTTTTATTTATCGTCATGGAAAGGCAGTGTGGTCTTCGAAGTTATCTACGTCAAAAAATATGTAATAATGAGGGAGAGGGACTTCTCAAAAAGTCAGATTCCAGATGTCCTAGGCGAGTGAAACTTCCAGGTTTGGATTCAAAATCAAACAGTTCGTGGTAACAAACTGTGAGTAAGGAGTGACCCGGCTCGATAGTAACCGAAACTCTAAAAACAAAATTTTGATCCCAAAAGATATTTCAAAAAAATTGGATTTTTCTGCTGAATTCAGATATATAAGCTTTATTAAGTTTAATCTTACCCATCAAAAGTTACGACCCTGATAATATTTCCATTATTTTTGAAAAAAGGGAAAACCCCATAAAAGCAATAGAATCTTAATGAAAATAACACCATCAAATTCAGCGTTTTGGAGAATCTTTCGGTCTATAACATAAAGCTCATTATCCATAACTTCGCAAAACAATACATGTTTTTCAGGAACGTTTGTTTTTCGATTAGTAAAAAGCTGTTTTTACTCGGCTGACTTCGCCTGAAAAAGCCACAATGAAGACAAGGATTTATAAATCACCTACTGACTAGCAGAAACTAGAAGGCTACCGTAACAAGAGAACTGTTTAAAGGCTCATTTAAAAACTTATATTTATGTTGGAGCCGAGTTTTGTTGTATGGCGTTGTCTAGTAGTGTTGATACGCTAGCCGAGAATCGGACCAATTTAAACCAAATCTTATAGCTAGTGAAACATTGGTAAATAAGTTTCATAATCCCTGTTTTTTAATTTGCTGGAAAATAACATAATATAGTTAAATTGTAATTCGAGGAGCTTATGCATTTCTGCTCGCCCTGAGCAACCCGAAAATATCGGTCATCCTCATTGCAATTCCAGTGGGCTTTCCCAGTAGGCAAAACTCATATAAAATTAATAATCTCAGTTGTCCAAAGGACTGAGCATAGAGTAATGAATTTTAGAAAACTTTTTATTTCGGGTCTCCAATCGCCTTCAAATGACTCACAGAACTGATATACTATTTTAATTACCCGTACTCCATGCCTATCAATCTTAGTTCTGCCCCAGGATGGATGGATGATAGACTATCTATCAATAAGTGTAATGACATCATTTTTATACTATTCTGAAAAAGGGCATATGCCAGCTTTGCCTGTCACTCAGACTATCTCTCTTGGCTTTTTTTATTAATTAGCCATGGCTCTCAATTTTTTCATCCCAGTCCACCAAGTTGATTTTAATTCGCTAGACGTTTTAGCTAAGGAAATTGAAAACAAAGTAAGCATATATGCTATGAACTGTACGAAGAAATCGTTTGCAATTTCAACCCCGTTCTCAGGTATGAACACAGGGATAGGTATCTTTGAATCCCAAGCTCCTTTCTCTGGTCCTATAGTCAAATTTAAAATGATATTCAAGAAACTTCATACTGCTCTTGAAGTTCAAACCGTGTTGATTTATATAGCCTATTTATGGTGAAACCCTTTGAGAAATAGCACAAAAAGTGCTATTTTAGTGCCATATGGCACTTGCAGATGGCAGAATTTATAAAATGCACGTAGATATGAGAAACAGCTTTTGAATGAGCCATTATGAATCACTCTATGATGTTGTAGTAGCCCGCTAGACCTCTTGAAAAAATAAGAAAAAAAAACAACAACAACAAAACGGGAGACAGATCAGTGCTACCGATGCAAAAAAAGTGATTTTCCTTGTTGTTCAGGGAGGGGGACTGTAACTTCCTTGTACAAGGTTTTGACCATTTTGATTCCAAAAATACACTTTTCGTTTTAACCTGACGCCATTTTCGAGTGGGTGTGAGGCTTTTTTCGAAATCACCCTAAATTTCTTTTCGCAATTAACTTTTACTTTTAAGACAAACCGAAACAATAGTTAACATTCCTGAGTCAGTGTCAGATGGGAATTTTTTTCCACTAGGCAGTTTCTTTCAAAATGCGTTTTTAACTTTTGGTTACTATGGGCTGTGGTTCGCTCTTTACTATGTTACAGCTGCCGCTGCAACCATGATACCTCGCCGGGATATGCTTTAAAAAAAGAGCCTAGAAAATGACTGAAAAACAAACCAACAGCGGATACCGACATTCCCGGTACGATACATGCAAAACCAATACGAGCGATACCGATAGGCACGATATCGATACGCCCGATACTATATAAGCCCTTTCCCAGGGACTATGGAGGGCCATATCATCATCAAAACTATATATATTGGACTTTTGGGGAGGGGGGGCTATTTGCCATCCAATCTTTTTGGTCACTTAAAAAGGGCACTTACAAATTTAATTTAGTTTCGAATGAGCTATTACACACCTCTCTATGATGCTCTGGCCACCCTCTAGTCCTTCTAGAAAAAAAAAAAAGAAAAAAAAGGGAGACACATCAGTGCTACCCATGCAAAAGAGTCATTTTCCTTGGTGTAGGCTACAAGGTGGGGGACTGTAATTATCCTTTAAAAGGTTTTTGACCATGCTGATTCCAATGGTGCACTTTATATTTCGATTTGATGCCATATTCAAGGGGTTTCAGGCTCTTTTTCGAAATCACCATAAATTTCTTCTCGTAATAAACATTTACTTCTAAGATTAACCAAAACAATAGTTACCATTTCTGATTCAGTGTCAAATGGCAATTTGTCTCACTAGACAGATTTTTTGAAAACACATTTTTCAATTTTTGATTACTATGGGCTGTGGTTCGCTCTTTACTAGGTTGCAGCTGCCGCTGCAACCATGATATACATGTGAGGGCCTTTGGCTCGATGTCCGTCCCCAAGAAATTCATTTCAGGTTAATCTCCTATAATTTTCCTTATCACAGAAGTTCATTTATTTGGGTAATGTCCATCTTCTTGCTGATTCCTCAGCATGTGTACAAAAAAAGTAGCAAATAATTTACTTTGCGTCAGACACCATGGGTAACCACATCAGCCGATCCTCAATAAAAAAATATGTCTTAGACGTCATCTTTAACTTCTGAGGAAAAAAGTTAGAGCCTTTTATTTAAATTGTCCTATCCGATAGCGCTCAAATTGAGGTTGGATCTATATCCTTTTTAGCGGTAGACTGCCTAATCTTGTCTTAGAGCCTAAATTTACAATTTGGCTTATTGAACTTCATTAGAGTTTCTTTTTACTTTGTTTTTTTTTCTGTTTTAAGCCTTATCCGCAAGAATTCAAAACACAGTCAGAGCGAAGAGAAAAAAAACGTAGAATTTTTTTCAGTTAGACGATGTTTATCTCTTTGAGCTGTCCCGGCTAAGTGGTTGGCACGCTGGTTTGAGAATTCTTTGTCCAATGGGAACGGGTTCAATGCCTGTCGCAGCCAGTTACTTGATTTGGAATGTGGGTTAGTGGCTTGACTCTGTAAGCTCAGCCAGAGTTGATCCAGCTCTAAATAGGTACCTGGAGAAATATGGGGAATGTATGCAGGAAGGGTATGCGAAAGCAAAGGATGGCTGCCCTTAGCCGTCCATTGCACTTCCTGGCTGACGGGCCACAAAACGGAGATCACCACCGCCGGTTTGGACCTTAAGGGTCTAGTGCAGTCATACTTACTTACTTACTATGTTTATCTCTCCTACTGTATTGAACGGTGAAATTGGCCTCGTTGTAACTGCATGATTTGATTTTCTATGTAACTTCTCGAGTTCAAACTTTAATTGTTCAAAGCTTGTTTTTGCAAGCAAGAGGGCTATGATTTTAGATGGCCGCGCTATACTGCTTGCGGCACCAGGGTTACCAACTTTTTGTTCCATGAATGTGTCTCCCGAGCATCCAAAAATGTGTCATTTTTAGCTAAAATGTGTTCATCTTGAAATCTTTAAAACTAGAACTTATTTTTTCAGCAGTTGTATTATTGAACAAAAGACAGTTCGTAAACTGTTTCAAAGCGGTTGAGTTAACATCAAATATAAAGAAAGCAAAAAACATCCATTTGAAACAGTCATATAAAATGACTTAGTGTGAAAGCACGAAACTCATATAAACACATATCCAGTTGGGAAATGTTTTGTTTTATATCATAAATTTACAAAATGAGTTACTTTTTTGCCATTTTATGTCCCAAATTTCTAGAAAGTGTCAAATTTTTGCCCTTATTGTCATTGTGTCCCGAAATATGGGAATTTGTCTTTCTGACATGAAAATTGTCAAGTTGGCAATCTTATACTGCACTAGTGTTTCTAATCTAGTAGAAGGTATCTTTAAATCACCAAAATGTGTACATCTCCAATTTCCTAGGTTCTCCGGTTTATACTGAGTCATCTTGCTCAATTGAAATAATTTATTATTTTAGGGGGAAAGGCAATATTCACTTGCTGTGTTTAAGATCTTTTTTATCTTGGGATCTTGGGAAGCTGTGCATCCCAAGTTTAAAGATCTTTTTTATTTTCGCAATTATTTTCGCAACTATTTAAATTCCTGTGGTTTCTTGCATTCAGCATAACAAAGATGAACTTCTAGGTTTTCTATATCCTTCTAATGTTGCAGGTGCATATCAATCAGAGCAATCGTATTTGTTGCAAGCACAAAACACATCTATGGAAGGAAAAAGGACAGCTTTCAATACCAAACAATCTAGAAAAATAATGAATTTATTAAAGACTCTATTTAAAAAAAAAATGACCTCGACCAGCCTTGTCGTCACCTATAATCGACTTCTAATTAAATTCCATTACCTTAAATAACAAAATCAATTGTATTATGAAACTATTAAAAAAATAAAGAATTTCTATTGTTTTGGGAATATATGTTTACTAGTCGAAAATTTGAAGAAAATTTGTTGAAGTACCAAAGACATCAAAATGAAAACATTCTGTGCCCCCTGGCTCAAACTCAGATCTACTCACACCTGAAAAGCGGGATTGTCTAAGATTTTTTTTTTGGGTTAAAAAATTATTAAGTTTTTTCGCTGCATAAATTATCCTTTCGTTGCCACGCTGAATCGTGAAAAGAAACAAGCAGAAACTTTTCTTGTCTACAAAAAGCCAACGGTTGTAACACCCAATTTGTGTGCATCTGATCACCAAGCAATACAACACTCAATATGGTAGTACAACCGTTATGTTCAATAGGGCTATTGAACAAATACAGGCTGAAGAGAAAATTAATATGTGTAAATTAAGTGATCAAAGCGATATTATCGGTATCCCAAGAAAATAACAATTCTATGTCAATAGTCCTCTAAAGGGATAAATACACCTGAATGGGACAGCCTAATCGGTCTTTTCAAAAAATGTTTTATAGGTAAGTCCATTAACTATTAATTTGAAGTGTTTAATCTTAATTAATTTTAATAATGTTCATTGCTACAGTAATCAAGAAAGTTGCAATAATTGTGTATGTATATTTTTTTTCTGTTTTTCAAAAACGGCTCCATTTTTTTCGGTAAAATTGGTATCTTGGCATATTTTCGCATAAAAAAACGATTTAGATAGGTCAGAAGTCTGAAAAAATCCTTAAGAACCTTAATTTCGGTTTTTGCAAACGAAATCATGTAGTAAAATTAAAATGACTTTATGCCCGTAACAAAATTACAATGACGTCATGTAAGTCATGTCATAACAAATCAAAACGACGTTATGCACGTAAAAAAATAAATTGACGTAATATACGTCGACATCTTATGACGGCATTCCTCTTATATAAGCCACCTATTTTTCCAAATGTAGTCAGTTATTTATCCAACACAATCAGTTATTTATCCAACATAATGTCTAAAGGAAGACCCAAAAAATGAAAATTTGTAGTTGCAATTAAGAATGACGATTCTGTGGAACCAACACCTAAAATATCAAACGTGATAAGATGTAAAAATCAACAACCTGGACCATCAGTTATGACAACATCAGTACGGGTAGCTAAAGAAAATGCCATTGCTAAAGTGTCTGAATTAATCAAAATCCAAAGACGTATCAAAAATAAAAATGAACAGCAAAGACACGGGCCGTTAGAAGATATGTGAAAATGAAAATTAGAGCATACAAAACATGAAAATGAACAGCAAAAACACAGGTGGTCAGAAGACAAACGAAAATGAGAATTAGAGCGTGTCGACAATGAAAACGAAGATCAAAGACACATGCGGTTAGAAGATAAACGAAAACGAGAATTAGAGTGTGTCAAAAATGAAAAAAGAGCAAAGACACGTGGTTAGAAAAAGAGCAGCGTCGTAATCTTCGTTACCAACAACGTGTGGCACAAAACCAAGTACATACATACAGAGATGCAAATAAACTCTGTAAATGAAACATATAAATCTTTGGGACCTTTCAACGGTGCTTGTATTTATTGTGGAGCCCTCCATTTCCCGGAGGAAAGAGTAGGAAACAAACGTAATTCGTTTTGAAATTGCTGCTTGCACGGTCGAATTTCAATGTCACTACCTCAATTTCCAAATGAATTAGTTTGCCTTTTTTTTAGGACGTCACTTGCCCTCTGAATAGTTTCAAAAACGAATTCAAAACTTGAACTTGTGTTTTGCTCTAGCTTCATTCAACGTAAGCGATGATCGAACCATAAATGGTAGGAATTTATTTAGCTTTAAAGCAGCTGGAGAAATTTATCACAAAATCACCTTAGCGACACAGCCGTCACAAACTACTGAAGGTGAAATTGAGCCACCTTCATATGGCCAAATACACTTTTTAGACCCCAATGAAACTGTTGAGGAACGCCTCCCACATCCTTTAAATACGGGATCTCTCATAATCTAATGCATCTCTTGGAAGAATTATTGAAAGAATCAAAAGACTACACCAAAAGTTATGAAATAATGTGAGAAGTAGAGGATAATTCAGATCAACTTGGTATTTTATTGGGACAACAGCCTCCAAACGTGCCGCTCATTTTTACTTTGTCAGATAGAGTCGATTATATACCGTTTAACCCTCCCGCGTGTAATGAAGTATGTTCTGTGCTTACACTTAATGCTGACCATATTTTTCCACCAAATGAAATAGTTATAGAACAACTTCGCAAAAATCTTGTCATTTATAAAATTAATTCAAAAAAACTTTCCGAAAAATAAGTTTTTCAAAGAAAAATAAAGGCCATTTTAAACTTAAGCTCAGAAGATACAAATACCTGTTAAAATTAAAACTCAAAACGACCAGAAATTATTATTAAAGAATAAATCAAACCCAAAACGAACAAAAATTAAATAAACAACCACAGCAAAAAACATACAACAAGTAATAATATAAATTAACAAATAGATCTTAAAGCGAGTAATGCTTGGATTGAATACGAAAATCAAGCTTAAAAAGAAAACAAATATTTTGCTATTAAAGTATAAATGAAACTTAAAACGAACAGAAATTAAATAAACAATCAATGCGAACAAACATACAATAGATATTAATGTAAATGAATAAATAAATCTTAAGACGAGTGAAACTTAAATTGAGTATGCAAATCAAGTTTGAATTTAATAAAATAACTACAAACAAGAGTTTGGGTATCGTCTCACTGCAGAAGCCTAAAACCTACTGCGTCATTTGCGCTTTACTGAAAACAATCCTTTGAAATATTTTCACTTTTGTAACTTTAAGAAATCAAGAATTAATTAAGATTTTAGGGAATAAATATCAGCATATGTATAGATAGATAGATAGATAGATATTTATTGCTAATAAAAGCCACTTTAGGCCATGGCAAAAAAAAGGAAAATTACACAAAATAATAACATGATTATAACACTCATAGCAAAGTATGGTAGCCTACATAACAATAACAACGCAAAATTACAAAACATTACAAAAACATAATAAAGCACACGATACCATTAAACTAACATAAATAGATAGATGTATGTTACATCTATCAAGGGCCATGACTACAAAAATAACAAACAAGAAAACAACTTACACACATACAACAATATTGTTGTATGTGTTGTACACATACAACACATACAACAATATGTGCATTGTCAATATTAAATTGACAATGCACATTTTTTTTTCAGTAAACTCATTTGAATTTTTTTTCAGTAAAGTACAAATTATATTCTGGCTTTTAGAAAGCATAGGGGTTTTTAACCCTACTCACATTAATTTATGCTCGTTTTGAGTTTGACTCTAATATTTATTTTAATTTTTGTTCGTTTTGGGTTTCATTTATTTATTGATACTGATTTGGGGTAGTTGTATGCTTGGTAGATTATATGATAGTCCGGACGCCAGGTGTTGAAAATATGAACCATACCACGACGGAATGGGGTTGCTACGAGAATTAGCCTACCCTCCACCCCCTAAATTGACCATGCGGATTCAAAAATACCAATGGCACTTGCTTGTGAGTGGTGGAACACTCCAAAACTTGACATTTTATAATATTCTGGTGTTTCATGCAAGCAAATGCATGTTCCACAAAGTTTGAGGTGCAGTTTTCCGCTCAAATAGAAATGCCTAGAGGCCATAGAATGTTTTCATTGCAAACTAACACGATTAGTTACAAAAAATGGCAGAGTAAAAAAAAAATGGCAAAACTATATGAGTCTTGAACAGTCTTGGAAAGTATAAACAAAATCAAAGTGAATATTAGATATATAATGATATTAATTGTTAAAAGATCCATCAGTTCAGGATTTTTTTCACTGTAATTTTCATTTTCAATGATGTAAGAACTGGAAAATAATAAATTTGTAATATAGGAGTAATTTGTTTTCAGTGAAGCAACAATGACGCAGAAGGCTTTAGGTTTTTACAGTTAAAGAAGGGGGCAGTATCCAAATTTTGTTTGTAGTGAAACTATATTTGTCTTGACTAATCTTGAAAAGAACTAATAAATTAAAATTAATATTTGATGCATAATGATATTAATTGCTAAAAACTCATCAGTTCAAAATTTTACTGTAATTTTAATATTTATCTTCAATATTAAGTACAAAAGAAAACATTTGTAATATAATTCGTTTTCAGTAAAGCGCCAATGACGCAGTAGGTTTTAGGATTCTGCAGTGATACAATACCCAAACTCTTGTTTGTAGTTATTTTATTTGATTCAAACTTGATTTGCATATTCAATTTAAGTTTCACTTGTTTTAAGATTTATTTATTCATTTACATTAATATATATTGTGTGCTTGTTCGCATTGATTTTTTATTTTATTTCTGTTTGCTTTAAGTTTTATTTATGCTTTAAAAGCAAAATATTTGTTTTCGTTTTAAGCTTGATTTTCATATTCAATCAAAGCAATACTCGCTTTAAGATCTATTTATTCATTTATATTATTACTTGTTGTATGTTTTTTGCTATGATTGTTTATTTAATTTCTGTTCGTTTTGGGTTACATTTATTCTTTAATAGTAATTTCTGGTCTTTTTGAGTTTGATTTCAACAGGTATTTGTATCTCCTGAGCATAAGTTTAAAATGACCTTTACTTTTCTTTGAAAAACCTATTTGTCGAAAATTTTTTAAATTAATTTTTGTTCGTTTTTGATGGCAAAATGTTTCAAGTTTTTATGGCATGGGGGGGGGTGCTTACTGTCCGATTATTCTTGACTTTAAAAAACGGATCTATAACTTTCATTTTAAATCGAATGGGGCTTTTTCAAAGTCTATACGATTACCTCTCTGATAAAAACCTTATATATGAACAATAGACAGCTTGCATAACTTGTGGACAGCGATTGACCACAATGAATGGATTGAAAAAATAGCTCCAATAAGGGGGTTTAGACCATTTCACTTACTGACACAAAGGGATCATGACTGTTTGGAATTGACCTTAATAGACGTTTGTGTGCCAAAGCAATTTTGCATCTATCACAGAGCATTTATTTTAACCTTATAATTAGATAGTTATAATAGATTTCCTATGTGTTCTTCCCATACCAAACCCCTTCCCATAAGTTATAAACCCCCTTAATAAGTTATGCGCCAGGGCATAACCTACAACGCTTACCCCTGGGCCCTGGTGGGCTGTGTCGACACCGGAGTTTTGTGTTATCAGAACTTTGAACTATTTTAACAAAGTGTCTATCTCAAAATTTTTATCTGATGCATTTAGGGCTTGGAGGAGGGAGAGGGGCTAGTTACCCTTCGATCTCTTTTGACTCTTAAAAAGTGAACATGAACTTTCATTTTTCAATCAAATGAGCCCTCTCTAAAGTTTATGCGAGCTTCCCTTCCATAAGAAATAATATGAAGGATTCGGAGAATCCATAAATTACAACCCTTGCCCTGAAGGCTTTGGGGGAGTTGTAATCCTCAAAGACCTAATTTCCAGAACTTAAAACTACGTTTAATAAAATGGCTGTCTTAAAATTTTGATTGGGGAATATTTTGATTGGTTGTCTCAAAATTTTGAGGTGGGCGTAAGAGAGGGGTTAGTTGCCCTCAAATCAGTTTCGACTATTACAAAGGGCACTAGCCCTCGGAATTTCCAATCGAATGAGCCTTTTTTGAAGTTTCTACGAAAACACCTTCTATAAAAACCTTAAATGCCCTCAGGGCATAACTTAAAACCCTTGCCCTGAGGGTTGTGGGGAATTGTCCTCCTCTAAAACATATTTTCTATCTGTTAATCAACTACTCTGAACAAAATGGCTATCTCAAAATTTTGATTGGATGTGTTTGGGGGAATGATGGGCAGGGGGGGCTGGTTGCCCTCCAATCACTTTTGACTATTAAAAAGGGAACTAGCCATTTGAATTTCCAATTGAATGTGCCTGTTTTGAAGTTTCTACTACAACACCTTCTATAAAAACCTTATATGCCCCCAGGGCATAACTTAAAACTCTTGCACTGAGGAATGTGGGGGAGTGTCCCCCTCAAAAATATATTTTCTATGTGGAAATCAACTACACTGAACAAAATGGCTATCTCAAAAGTTTGATTGGTTGCGTTTGGGGAAATTATGGGCGTGGGGGGCTAGTTGCCCTCCAATCACTTTGGACTATTAAAAAGGGCACTAGCCATTGAATTTCCAATCGAATGAGCCTGTTTTGAAGTTTCTACGACAACGCCTTCTATAAAAACCTTATATACCCCCAGGGCATAACTTAAAACCCTTGCCCAGAGGGTTGTGGGAGAGTGTCCTCCTCAAAAATATATTTTCAGTCTGGATATCAACTACGCTTAACAAAAATGGTTATCACAAAATTTTGATTGGATGTGTTTGGGGGAATGATGGGCGTAGGGTGGGGGCTATTCGCCCTCCAATCACTTTTGACTATTAAAAAGGGCAATATCCCTTTGAATCTCCAATCGAATCAGCCTTTTTTGAAGTTTCTATGACAATGCCTTCTATAAAAGCTTTATATGCCCCCAGGACATAACTTAAAACCCTTGCCCTGAGGGTTGTGGGGGATTGTCCTCCTCAAAAACATGTTTTCACTCAGAAAATCAACTACGCTGAACAAAATGATCTTCTCAAAATTTTGATTGGATGTGTTTGGGTGAATGATGGGCGTGGGGGGGGATAGTTTCCCTCCAATCACTTTCAACTATTAAAAAGGGCACTATCCCTTTGAATTTACAATCGAATGAGCCTTTTTTGAAGTTTCTACGACAACGCCTTCTATAAAAACCTTATATGCCCCAAGGGCATATCTTAAAACCCTTGCCCTGAAGGTTCTGGGGGAGTGTCCTCCTCAAAAACATATTTTCTATCTGGAAATCAACTACACTGACCAAAATGGCTATCTCAAAATTTTGATTCGATGTTTTTGGGGAAATGATGGGGGTGGGGAGGGGCTAGTTGCACTCCAATCACTTTAGACTATTAAAAAGGGCACTAGCCCTTTAATTTTCAATCGAAGAGCCTGTTTTGAAATTTCTACGACAACACCTTCTATAAAAACCTCATATGCCCCCAGGGCATAACTTAAAACCCTTGCCCTGAGGGTTGTGGGGGAGTGTCCTCCTCAAAACATATTTTCCATCTGGAAATCAACTACGCTGAACAAAATGGCTATCTCAAAATTTTGATTGGACGTGTTTGGGGGAATGATGGACGGGGGGGGGAGGGGGCTAGTTACACTTCAATCATTTTTGACCATTAAAAAGGGCACTAGCTCTTTAATTTCCAATCGAATGAGCCTGTTTTGAAGTTTCTATGACAACGCCTTCTATAAAAACCTTATATGCCCCCAGGGCATAGCTTAGAACCCTTGCCCTGAGGTTTTTGGGGGAGCGTCCTCCTCAAAAATATATTTTCTATTTGGAAATCAACTACACAGAACAAAATTACTATCTCAAAATTTTGATTGGATGTGTTTGGGGAAATGATGGGCGTGGGGGGAGGGGGGCTAGTTACACTCCAATCACTTTCGGCAATTACAAAGGGCACTAGCTCTTTAATTTCCAATCGAATGAGCCTGTTTTGAAGTTTCTACTTCAACGCCTTCTATAAAAACCTTATATGCCCACAGGGCATATATCTGGAAATCAACTACGCTGAAAAAATGGCTATCTCAAAATTTTGATTGGATGTGTTTGGGGGAATGACCGGCGTGGGGGGGGCTAGTTGCCCTCCAATCATTTTTGATTATTAATCAGGGCACTAGAACTCTCGATTTCCAATCGAATGAGCCCCCTTTGAAGCTTCTACGACGACCCCTTCCATATGAAGTGCCTCTGGGAAAAAAATAATAAATAATAAAACATTGGAGCCGTATGACCTTTACTATAGGCAACGCTACAGCGTTGCCTCTGATACTGACCCTCGTGTAAAGCCCTTTACCTACCCAATGTTTTACCCAGCTGGAACTTCAGGATGGTCAAGGGGTATGCTACTTCAAACACCTTGTGTAAGTCGTCCACATATGACTCGGTTTGAATTTTGTAAGGAATCTTATCGCTTTTCAACCTGAACACGTAAAAAGCCTTTCTGTGCAAGCTGTAGACCTGATCTGCGTAGGATTGTTTTTAATGCTTTGCATTTTGGTGGAAGACTTTTCCAACATTACCTCGTTGATACCGTTATTCGTGTTGAGCGTGATCGTATTGATTGGATAAAATTTAATCAGAAAACCATTATTTGTGAAAACTACGTAGGTGCTGCATGACTTTTTAAAGACTTAGCCTCGAAAAAGGATGCATTCGTTTGTGAAAAAGTTATAATACCGTCGTAATTCATAGAATTGTAACGGGATCAAAATTCAAAACGTCAAAATTTCCAATTAAAGTTGCTCAAGTAAAATAAAATCACCCAAAATATGAACCTAAGAATTTAAGTAACCTACAGATCGAGTAAGGCTTAATCGTCGAATTTAAAAAGTAGCAAAACAATTGTATCTTAATTCGACAAACCTTGTAAAAAATATTTCCCACAGAAAATGTAACAGCAATAAATAAATCCGCCTCTGCGTCGCCAAAGTATGCAATAAATATCAGTGTGACCAAATCTTATATAACAGGCGACCAACGATGTAATTTAAATCTTAAGAGCTTGAATTCCCAAACTGTCAAGAGAAGGTAGAATTTATCATTCAAAAAAAATAGCCACTCGAGATACAAAGTATTTTCGTGTAATCTAATTGCATTGTTCTGAAAACTAAATTTAGAACTATGTATTCCAATGCAACTAAGTTATATTGTTCCTTAACAAATTTCACAGTGATAAATTATAAGTCTTCTGGAAATTAAGTGACATGTCGCTAGCAAAACATTACAAAGTAAAACTTTGTTTTGTTGAGAAAAATTCCAAAGTGAGGTCTTAAAGTTATAAATCGTATCAAAATTCAAGAAGCCAACTGGTGAATCCCTGTCCAATAGAGATATAGGACATATTGTCTGAACCAATGGACCAGTATAATATACTTTTTAGCAACGCCTGAATATATATATATATATATATATATATATATATATATATATATATATATATATATATATATATATATATATATATATATATATATATATATATATATATATATATATATATATATATATATATATATATATATATATATATATATATATATATATATATATATATATATATATATATATATATATATATATATATATATATATATATATATATATATATATATATATATATATATATATATATATATATATATATATATATATATATAAAATATATATATATATATATTACTAAATGTGTGTTAATTCAAATAATAATTGCCAATTTAAAAAAAGAAAAAGAATTTTTTTAACAGTGATAAGACGGACACAAAATTAAAAAAATAGAAAGAGAAGTAGTAAACACAACGATGAGGACATCACTAACAATGGGAAGGATGATATGTAACGGGATCAAAATTCAAAACCTCAAAATTCTCCAATTAAAGTTACTCAAGTAAAATAAAATCACCCAAAATGTGAACCTAAAAATTCAAGTAACCCACAAACCCAATCAAGTTATCATTGTTATAATCCCCATAATTAATCCCTCAATATTATGTATATTGGACTAGGAGTCAAAGACAATGCGTCAAACATAGAACCTAAGATCAAGTTTTGATCCAACCATAATTACCCTTACATGTCGTAACACAGACCTTTATTCAAATAAAAGAAGGACCAAACGTGAACATTTTACGGGAAACATAGACTGTAAGAATATTAGATTTTCCCGAGGATAAAAGTGCCCTAGAAAAGATACCCAGCCCAGCGATCCGGATACCCATCCCCTGTAATTTCCCCAAGGGTTATGTACATAGTAAAAATTTCAACGACTCTATAACACCATCCCCTCGTATATGATGCGATAAACCACGCACGGATAATTTTGTGCAAGAAGTCATACATATGAACATTTTAAATGCTTATCCCAAGCAACAAGTGCCAAAAAGTGAAACACCACGAAGACAAACCATAAACAATTAGCCGACCCAGTAATTAATTGAACGGAAGCGCAAAATAAAGTGACAACGTATGTGAGTATTATTGACACGTAGAATGATGAAGTAAGTGTGAAATCTTATGTATCTAACATGTAACTTTAATGAATATTGAGAAACTTTTCATAAAACAGACGAAAACAAGTGCAAGCTACATTATCCCAGTGTTGCAATCAGAGTTTCTATCAAGTTAAAAGCTATCAATGTGTCAAACTTTTTTTCTTGCAAATTATATTAATTCACACATATTAGTGTGTTAAAATTTAGATGTAATAAGGTATTCTTAGAAGTCAGTTACTTATCGTATCAGCATAGCGTCAGGTGGAAGCATAATCTAGTATTAGAAGAAGTGAACGTGTATTTTCAGTAATCAGTACCATGTCAAGTAGTAGAATAATTGCAAAGGCAGAAACTAGAGAATTAAACCATGTAGAATTATTAGCATACCAGGTGAAGGAATTTTTAGTATTAGGTGGAGAAAAGTAATATTTACATACTTAATCATTTAACCAAATGCGTTGGTCAATAGAAAATCTTTGGCTCATTCGCCAAATAGAGTGAATAGGTGATGGACTTTTAAGTAATGTCTTCATACATGTAGTCACATAAAGCAATCAGGAATATATATATATATATATATATATATATATATATATATATATATATATATATATATATATATATATATATATATATATATATATATATATATATATATATATATATATATATATATATATATATATATATATATATATATATATATATATATATATATATATATATATATATATATATATATATATATATATATATATATATATATATATATATATATATATATATATATATATATATATATATATATATATATATATATATATATATATATATATATATATATATATATATATATATATATATATATATATATATATATAATATTACTAAATGTGAGTTAATTCAAATAATAAGTGCCAATTTAAAAAAAGAAAAAGAATTTTTTAACAGTGATAAGACGGACACAAAATTAAAAAAATAGAAAGAGAAGTAGTAAACACAACGATTAGGACATCGCTAATAATGGGAAAGATGATATGTAACGGGATCAAAATTCTAAACCTCAAAATTCTCCAATTAAAATTACTCAAGTAAAATAAAATCACCCAAAATATGAACCTAAAAATTCAAGTAACCCACAGATCGAGTAAGGCTTAAGCGTCCAACTTAAAAAGTAGCAAAACAAATGTATCTTAATCGGACAAACTTTGTAAAAATCTTTCCCACAGAAAGTGTAATAGCAATAAATAAATCCGCACTCTGTGTCGCCAAAATATGCAATAAATATCAGTGTGACCAAATGTTACATGACAGGCGACCAACAATGTAGTTTAAATTTTAAGAGCTTGAATTCCCAAACTGTCAAGAAGGTAGAATTTATCACACAGAAATATAGTCACTAGAGATACAAAGTATTCTCGTGTAATCTAGTTGTATTGTTCTGAAACTAAGTTTAGGATTATGTATTCCAATGCAACTAAGTTGTATTGTCCCTTAACAAGTTTCACAGTGATAAATTTTAAGCCATCTGGAAACTAAGTGACATGTCGTTAGCAATAAAATTACAAAAGTAAAACTTTGTTTTGTCGAGAGAAATTCCAAAGTGAAGTCTTAGAGCTATAAATCGAATCAAAATTGAAGCAGCCAATTGGTGTATCCCAGTCCAATAAAAAAATATAGGGCATACTAAGAACCAATAGAACCAATGTAACACATGTTTTAGCAACGCCTGAATTTAACCTCTGGTGAAATTGGAGAGTATAGTTACTTAGAATTTAGCAATTTTCAAGTTAGTGAATAACCAGTGAAGAATGAGTCAATAAGGAGTCTAGAACCAGTATTTAATCAGCCTAGAGCCAGTCTTCGAGCAGAGTTTGAGAACAGTCTAATGTAAGTGATCTAACTATTGATAGTTTATGACAATTATTATCAGAACATTGATAAACCCATGTTGCATTATACATGCCCCAGCGTATAACATTGTCCAAGTGCCTATGACAGTGGAGTGTAGTACAGACAATTTTGATATTCATGAACCAGCTTTGTATCGCTAATGTGAGTAAAAATAAATACATTACTTTCTTATTTTGTCTCTTCACGTTAGTATTCCTCAAGATAATTAGTCCTTGTGGCTCCAACCGCTCTCTAGGGAACCTGCATCATTTTAATCTGATTTCGACTCAGTATGGCCATTAACATATGCTCCCCGTTTGACTCGCTATTTTAATCCCCCGCTACACGAAGCTCCCCTTTAAACTATGTAATAAAATATATGAAAAATATAAAGAACCCCCCCCCCCCGTTAGACAAACATTAATCAGATTCAAATTTCTAATCATTCAAATTATAACCCAAAAGGTAACGCTTCAATCTACTTTAGATCTGGCTTACATTATCAGCTTGTTTAATAGCATCCGAGAGGGAATTCCACACTCGCGGTTCTGCAAAAGTATTCCGGAGCTCCGATGGAAGGTCATTCGCATTTCTAGTCTCAAAGCAGTGATAAGATAAGTTAGCTTTAAAAATTTTCCCAAATACCTCCGTTGAACACTTATTCAAACATTGATAAATAAAAATTGCTAACTGGTAATCTCGTAACTGATCAATATTTAAAATTTTCAAGCTTGCAAAGTAATTCAACGTGCTATTTTCAAACTGAATATAATTACCTAAAATACGAACTATTTCATTCTTTAAAATTTAGACCTTTCTAAAACTTGAAATAAAACTACTAGTCCATAGCATGCAACCATACGATAAATAAGGGCTAACAATAGAATGATAAAGTAAAAGTAAAACATTTGACGGTAGTTGATTTTTCAGTCTTCTTATCACACCCAAACCTCTTGAAATCTTAACTGCCACAAGCTCACAATGCGATATCCAACTTAAATTAAAATCAAGACTAAAACCTAAGTATTTAAAACCATTTACTTGCTTTAAAAATTCACCATTAAAAACAATTTTTTTATCTAAAACACATGAAACTCCATTTCTACAAAATGTCACTTAATTTGTTTTTGAATATTCACTACAAAATAACTAGAATTTGTAAAACTTATCAATTCAGCGAGTGCCTTTTTTCGTCTTTTCGTCTTTTCGTCTGTCGTCTTTTTCACTAGTAATTCGTCCCACAGTACAGCACTATAAGTACTCTAAGACATCCCCACCCCCATCACCCCGCACCCCCAAAAATATTTTTTCAGAGATTTCGTGTTAAAAAATTTGATTTAAAGTCATCCACACGGGTAATTTGTTAGCAGCTCACCCCCCACTATCACACTATAAGAACGCTAAGACATCCTTCTGCCAATCAACCCATCTCCCCCAAAACACTTTTCTACCATTTATCGTTAAAAATTTTACATTCAAGTCATCCTCTCGGGTTTTTCGCTAGGAATTCAGCCCACAGTACAGCACTATAAGTACTCTAAGACATCCTCACTCCCATAAACCCACACCCACAAAAATATTTTTTCAGAGATTTCTTATTAAAATTTTTTTATTTCCAGTCACCCACACGGGTTTTTCGCTAGCAACTCCCCCCTCCCCCCACCATCAAGCTACAACTGCGCTAGGACATCCTTCTGCCAATCAACGCTTCTCCCCCAAAACACTTTTCTGCCCTTTTTTGTTAAAACTTTTTATTTCAAGTCATCCACTCGGGTTTTTCGCTAAGAATTCGGCCCACAGTACAGCACTATAAGTACTCTAAGACACCCCGCTCCCATCACCCTACCACTTGTGTATTATACAGTACACATTGAAGAAGTAAAGCTATCCGTTATTAAAATTCTTTTCTTGCCATCTACATCTCTCTTAGTATCAACTTTTTAGTAAAGTATAACGTTAAACTCTATTTTAAATTGACAACACTGTTCAAACATCACTTGTGTATTATACAGTACACATCGAAGAAGTAAAGCTTGGTCAAGTCATAAGGCCACCCCTTTTTTTCTCTCCACCTTCATACAATGCAATTCGCAAATTTTATCTAGCTCTGTTTTTTCCCTATTATTCAAATAAGATCGTTCGTGCAGTCCAATTCACAAATGATAAACCCTTTTTATTCTCCACCTTCATAGGATCCAATTAGCAAATGCTATCTACCGACACATTCATATCAAACCAGTCTTGGCTAAAGGCAATTGTCCAAAAAATGAGATACCGCTCTTGATAGCACATACTTCAAAGAAATGGAACAGTAGACCACTTTGTAGGTTTGCCAGCTTTTTTTTTAAATGTCACGTGAAGGTACGCTGCATATTCTTGTACAGTTGATATCAATAACAAAAGCCAGTCTGGTTGTCTTATACAATCTCGACTATACTCTCAAAAGTGTTTGACCACTTTATAGGTAAAGGTTTGCCAGCTTTTTTAAAATGTCCACGTGTAACTGTAGTGTCTCAGGCGTAGGTTTCCCTGTCCCGTTTCTTGTACCCTTTCATGTACCCCTCAAATCAGCACCTAGGTTACTTCTAATAGGTCGTGGAGAGAGGGGCTAGTTGCTCTCCAATCTCTTTTGACTCTTAAAAAGTGAACGAGAACTTTCAATTTCCTATCATATGAGCCCTCCAAAGTTTATACGAGCATACCTTCCATAAGAACCATTTATGCCCCCAGAGCAATACTTACAACGCCTGCCCCTGGCCCTCGCGTGTTGTGCCAATACAGGAGTTTTTCTATCTGACCTTTGAACTATTTTTAACTAAATTTCCATACGTAAAGGAGTTTTTACTGTATGATATTTGAACTGTTTTTAACTAAATAGCTACCTCAAATTTTTTATCAGATGTGATAGGGGAAGAAGGGTTTGGGGGGTCAGTTGCCCTTCGATCACATTTGACTCTTAAAAAGGGCAATAGAAATCTCAATTTCCAATTGAATAAGCCCCCTTTGAATTTTATACGACGACCCCTTCTATGTGAAGTGTCTCTGGGGAAAAAAATAAATGGAGTGTGGGGGGGGAGGCTAACTGCTCTCCAATCACTTTTGACTCTTAAAAAGTGAATTACAACTTTCAATTTCCAATTAAATGAACCCTCTAGGAAGTTTATACGAGTAACCCTTCCATAACAATCATATATATCCCCAGGGCATGACTTACAGCGCCTACCCCCGAGCTCTGGAGGGCTGTGTCGACGCCAAAGTTTTTTGTTATCAGAACTTTGAACTATTTTTAACAAAATGTCTATCTCAAAATTTTTATCTGATATATTTAGGGCGTGGAGGAGCGGGGGGGGGGGGAGGGTGCTAGTTGCCCTCCGATCTATTTCGACTCTTAAAAAGTGAATAAGAACTTTCAATTTCCAATCAAATGAACCCTCTCCGAAGTTTATACGAGCATCCCTAGTATAAGAACTATATATGCCCCTAGAGCATTATTCATTACGCCTGCCTCCAGGCCCTGGCAGGTTTAGTCGACAAAGGAATTTTTCTTATCTGACCTTTGAACTATTTGTAATGAAATGGCTATTATAAAGATTTTATCGGATGGGCTTGGGGAAAAAAGGGTGTGTGGGGAAGGGCTAGTTGCCCTTAGATATCTTTTGAATCTTAAAAAGTGAACTAGAACTTTCAATTTTCAATCAAATGAGCCCACTCTTAAGTTTATACGAGTTTCCCTTTCATAAGAACCATATACACCCCCAAGACAACCCTTACAACGCATATCCCCCGGGCCCTTGGGGAGAGTTTTGTTACCTAATTTTTGAACAATTTCCAAAAAACTGGCTATCTCAAAATGTGTTGCGGATGGGCTTGTTAAAAAAAAGAGCGTGCAAGGGAGGGGGGAGGGCTAGTTGCCCTTAACTCTCTTGACTCTTAAAAAGTGAACTAGAACTTTCAATTTCCAATGAAATGAGCCCTCTATGAAGTTTATACGAGCATCCCTTTCATAAGAACCATACATACCCTTAGGGCATAACTTATAACGCCTTCCCCTGGGCTCTTGGTGGCTGTATTGACACCGGATATTTTCTTATCTGACCTTTGAACTATTTTTAACAAAATGTCTGTCTCAAAATTTTCATCAGATGGGTTTGGAAAAAGAAAGCGTGGGGGGAGTAGCTGCCCTCGGATTTCTTTTGAATATTAAAAAGTGAGCTTGAACTTTCAATTTCCAATCAAATGAGACCTCTCTGAAGTTTATACGAGCATCCCTTTCATAAGAACCATATATGCCCAAGGGCATAATTCACAAAGCCTGCCCCTGGGCCCTGGGGGGTTGTGACGACACATGATTTTTTGTTATCTGACTTTTGAGCAATTTTTAACTTTAATGGCTATCTCAAAAATTTTATTGGATACATTTGGGGAAAAAAGGGGGGGGGGCTAGTTGCTCTCTAATCTACGTATTTTGACTCTAAAAAACTGAACTAGAACTTTCAATTTCCAATCAAATGACCCATCTCTGAAGTTTTTACGAGCATCTCTTCAATAAGAACCATATATTCCCCTAGGGCATAACTGACAACACCTGCCCTCAGACACTGGGGGGCTATGTCGACCCGGAGTTTTCGTTATATGGTCTTTGAACTATTTAAAAAAAAATCTAACTCAAAGTTCTTATCGGATATGTTTGAGGAAAAAATGGCGAGGAGGGGGGGGGATAGGTGCCCTATAATCTCTTTGAACTCTTAAAAAGTGAGCTAGAACTTTCAATTTCCAATCAAACGAGCCCCCTTTGAAGTTAATATGAGCATCCCTTCCATAAGATTTATATATGCCCCCAGTGCATAACTTACAACGCCTACTCCCAGGGCCTAGGGGGGGGGGTCGACACCGGCATTTTTGTTATATGATATTTGAACTATTCTTAACAAAATAGCTATCTTAAAATTTTTATTGGATACATTTGGAAAAAAAGGGTTAGGGGGTGGGGAAGCTGGTTACCCTCCAAAATCTTTTGACGCTTAAAAAGTTAACTATAACTTCCAAATTCCAATCAAATGAGCCCTCTCTGAAGTTTATATGAGCGTTCCTACCATAAGAACCATATATGCCCCCCAGGCATAACTTATAACCCTTGCCCCTGAAGACTGTGGGGGGAGTGTCCTGCTCAAACATATAATTTCCAGAACTTTCAACCACGTTGAACAAAATGGCTATATCAAAATTTTGGTTGGATGTGTTTGGGGAAATGGTGGGCGTGGCAGAGGTGTCAGTTGCCTTGGAATCACTTTCGACTATTAAAAAGGAAACTAACCATTTAAATTTCAATCGAATGAGCCCTTTCTGAACTTTCTACGACAACGCTGTCTATAGAAAATCTCATACGCCCACAGAGCATAACTTACAACACTTGCCCGGAGAGCTGTGGGGGGGGGGGGGTTGTCATCCTCAAAGGCCTAATTTTCAGAACTTGAAACTACGTTGAATAAAGTGGTTATCTCAAAATGTTGATTGGATGTGTTTGGGGAAAAGGTGGGCGTGAGAGGGAGGTTATGTGCCCTCCAATCACTTTGACTATTAAAAAGGGCACTAGCCCTTTGAATGTCCAATCGAATGAGCCTTTTTTGAAGTTTCTACGACAATACATTCTATAAAAACTTTATATGCCCCCAGGGTATAACTTACAACCCTTGCCCTGAAGGCTATGGGGGAGTGTCCTCCTCAAAAACATAATTTCTATTTGGAAATCAACTGCGCTGAACAAAATGGCTCTCTCAAAATTTTGATTGAATGTGTTTCGGGAAATAGTGGAAGTGGAAGGGGTGTTAGTTCCAATCACTTTCGACCATTAAAAAGGGCACAAACCACTCCAATTTCCAATTGAATGAGTCTTTTTCGAAGTTTTTACGACAACTTCCTCGATACGATGTGCCCTGCTCTAAAGAAAAAGATAATGAATAATACATTGTGCTAACATCGTTCTTATATGCCCCCGGGCATAAATTAAAACCCTTGCCGTGAGGGTTGTGGAGGAGTGTCCTCCTCAAAAACATATTTTCTACGAGGAAATCAACTACGCTGAACAAAACGGCTATCTCAAAATTTTGATTGGATGTGCTTGGGGGAATGATGGGCGTGGGGGGGGGGGGAGGCTAGTTGCCCTCCAATCAGTTTCGACTACTAAAAAGGGCACTAGAACTCTCGAATTCCAATCAAATGAGCCCCCTTTGAAGTTTCTGCGACGACCCCTTCCATATGAAATACTTCTGGGAAAAAAATAATAATAATAAATAAATAATAAAACATTGGAGCCGTATGGTCTTTATTATAGGCAACGCTATTGCGTTGTCTCTCATAGTTCCAGAATGGAAAGTATTCTCCAAGTTGCTGTCAATTACCGCATAACCTATTTTAGCACTTGATCTTGTTTTCATGGTTGCAACAATAACTTCAACCTAGTAAGGAGCGAGTCATAGCCCTTAGTAACCAAAAGTTAAACATGCGTTTTGAAAAAAAAATTCCAAGTGAAAAAAATTGCCATCCGACACTGATACAGGATACACTGATACTGATACACTGATACAGGTAACTATTATTTCAGTTTGTCTTAAAAGTAAAAGTTTATTACGAAAAGAAATTTATGGTTATTTTGAAAAAAAACCTAAAAGCCTTCAAAAATGGCGTCAGACCAAAATAAAACATGTACCATTGAAATCAGCATGGTCGAAAACATTTTAAAGGGAAATTGCAGTTCCCACCTTGAACAACAAGGAAAGTCACTTTTTGCATGGGTAGCAATGATCTGTCTCCCGTTTTTTTTTCTTTTTTTCCAGGGTTAACGGGTTACTAGAACATCATAGAGATGTTTAATGTCTCATTCAAAAGCTATTCCTCATATCTACGTGCTTTTTATAAACTCCACCAGCTACAAGTTCCATATGGCACTTTTTGTGCCATTTCTCATAGGATGGGGCTAGCGGGTGACCAGAATATCTTAGACAGACGCTTAATAGCTCATATAGAAGATATTGCTTGTATTTAAGTTCTTACTATGTATTCCATCATCAGCAAGTTCCAAATGGCATTGAAACTGGCACTTCTGATGCCATGTCTCAAGTGGAAAAGCTGGAACTAGAGGGCCGCCAGAACTTTTTGGAGTGATGTTTAATGGCTTATTTGAAAGCTATTGCTCATATACACGTGCTTTTTAACAATTCTACAAGTGTGATATAGCACTAAGGCCACCAAAGCCATATCCAGGGGGGCTTACCCGGTTTAACCCCCCCCCCTCGCGAAATTTTTGACCGTGTCAAAAATTAGTCTAAAAATACCTGTAAAGACAAAACCTTACAATAAAAAAGATGCTATAAAAAAATCAATTTACCCCCCCCCCCCCCGAACAAAAATCCTGGATATCTGCTTGCTAAAAACAACACTTTTGTTACCACTTCTTAAGTAGAAAAGCTTAGAAGTATAAAATGGTATTATTGTAATGATTATCGTCTAAAACCCTTAGCCGGAAGTTTACAAAAACACTTCGTGTATGCTCCCCCTACAAGCCCCCTTAGTAAGTTACGCATTTATGGTCCTACAAAAATCAGTAGATTAAATTAGATTAACAGAGCCGTGGTTTAGTTAGTACAGCATTAGGCTTCAAGTCAGAATGTCAAGCTTTCAGGTTTTGCTTGGGCATTTTTTTTCAATCATATTTTTGTCCCTTCTATATGACAATTTTCTGATAGTTCACTATTTTTTAAATGTGATGTACGTGTTTTCTAAAACTTATCAAGCATTTTGATTCAAAAGGGGAATGGAGGTCATCCAGTTTTATGATTTGCAACTACATTCTTAGCAGACCACTAAATCCATACCCAAACCCTTGCCACTTAGGGCTTGGAGAAGTGTAGGCATGTGGTTCTGGAACACTTAAAGTCGTATGTTAAAAGAAGGATTACTTATTGTTAAATTTAATTATTCAAATTATGTGCTTATTTTTACTATTTAATAGACAGGATAAATTATTTGTAATGCATACCCTATAGAAAACTCATAGTACTAAAAACTTATTTGTATTTTTTTCTGTGGTATTTTTTTAGTTTTCAGGTTACATCCTAACTTCTTTTTTTTTTACTATTCCACACTTGTATGTCTAAGGTCTTTTGGTGTTTAGCAGGGAGGGAGATGTTTAGTGAAATAAGTTAGAGATACTAAAATCTTTCTTATCTTTTGAAAACCTTGAAAATATTCTTTAGGAAAATAGTTACTTATGGAACGCCAAGGAAATCTAAGCGCAATAAAAATCTCAGAAATTATTTCTTAGTGTGCAGTTCATTTTTAATATAGAAGAGTAAATGTTTCCTTGTCTGCTCACCATGGCATTAAATTTATTTAAAACGTTAAACACAAATCAATGTCGGTTCCAATGTTGGAATATTCATCCAAAGTGTGGTACTACCACATTATTTGTTGATAATGTCTTGATATAGTTCCAACCTCGGTGTCTAAACATGTATTGCTTTTTAAAGTATGGATAATCAACTCTTTGTTGTAAACTTCACGTTTTGCAGGAATACTCAGCGAGTTTGACATTGCAGAGAAATGGAACTGTTTATTTATTTTTCTATTATAACGGATCTTTCAACATAAAATGGATTTACAACGTTCATTATTACAATGGATTTTTCAACATAACCTCCTTTAATACCAAATCACTTCTCCAGGTGATACTTCCATCCTGTTAGACTATTTTTAGGGAAATCCAGATATCCCCTTCAGCCTTCTGAAAAGTCCACAAGCGCAACTCCTTCACAGTCATAGAAAACGGCTACCATTGCCTTGTTGACAAAACTTTCCCTTATTTTCGGAATGCCCCTCGTATTATTGCATTTTGTGGTACTGGGAAGGTAAATTCGGACCCAGGAATCAGAATTGAATGATGGAGACGATGAACGTGAAAGTATATTGGTAGCCCATTAAAGATAAATAATAGAAACTGCTTTGTTTAGAAATTGGTATAATTTCACGAAACATTATGATAGATACGGAAATTATGCTTAGGTTCTGAACCTTGGTAATCTTCTTTAGAAAAATAGTTACTTCTAGAATACCAAAATATCTATGCACGATACAAATCTTAGGAGTTAATTCTTAGTGTGCAGTTCATTTTTAATATGGAATACCGCATGTTTTCTTGCTAGTTCGAAAAAATTCAGAACTATACTGGACAAGTCAGAAAGATTTAACATATAAATCTTTTGTAGTCCTTATGGGACGAAAGGCCTGAGGAGAGGGAAAGTGAGAACCTTAATCCTACCACAGGATGAATGAATGGATGATAGACTAGCAAAAAGTGAAATGACATAATTTTTTATACAATACTGAAAAAGGCTTATGTCAGCTTTGCCTTTCCCTAAGACTATCTGTCTTGACTTTGTCTCCAGTTGGCCATTGGCTTGATGGCAACTTGATTTTATTTCAAAAAATTAATTGATTTTAATTCAAAGTGAAAATGACATCATCTTACATACACTACTGAAAAATTCTTATACCAGCTTTGCCTTTCACTAAGACTACCTGTCTTGGGTTTGTCTCCAATTGGCCAATGGCTTGATGGCAGCTTGATTTTAATTAAAAAATTTCATTGATTTTAATTCAAAGCGAAAATGACATAATTTTTTATACAATACTGAAAAAGGCTTATGCCAGCTTTGCCTTTCACTAAGACTACCTGTCTTGGGTTTGTCTCCAGTTTGGCCAATGGCTTGATGGCACCTTGATTTTAATTCAAAAATTTAATTTATTTTAGTACAAAGTGAAAATGACATGATTTTGTATACAATACTGAAAAAGCCTTATGCCAGCTTTGCCTTTCACTAAGACTACCCGTCTTGGCTTTGTCTCCAATTGGCCAGTGGCTTGATGTCAACTTGATTTTAATTAAAAAATTTAATTGATTTTAATTCAAAGTGAATATGACATCCTCTTATATACAATAGTGAAAAATTCTTATACCATCTTTGCCTTTCACTAAGACTACCTGTCTTGGCTTTGTCTCCAATTGACCGATGGCTTGATGGCGACTGGAGTTTAATTGAAAAATTTAATTGATTTTAAATCGAAGTGAAAATGACATCATTTTTAATACAATACTGAAAAGGGCTTATGCCAGCTTTGCCTTTCACTAAAACTACCTGTCTTGGCTATATCTCCAATTGGCCAATGGCTTGATGGCAACTTGATTTTAATTCAAAAATTTAATTTATTTTAATTCAAAGTGAAAATGACATTATTTTGTACACAATACTGAAAAAGCCTTATGCCAGCTTTGCCTTTCACTAAAACTACCCGTCTTGGCTTTTTCTCCAATTGGCCAGTGGCTTGATGTCAACTTGATTTTAATTAAAAAATTTAATTGATTTCAATTCAAAGTGAAAATGTCATAATTTGTTATACAATACTGAAAAAGGCTTATGCCAGCTTTGCCTTTCACTAAGACTACCTGTCTTGGGTTTGTCTCTAGTTGGCCAATGGCTTGATGGCAGCTTGATTTTAATTCAAAAATTTAATTTATTTCAATTCAAAGTGAAAATGACATTATTTTGTATACAATACTGAAAAAGCCTTATGCCAGCTTTGCCTTTCACTATGACTACCCGTCTTGGCTTTGTCTTCAATTGGCCAGTGGCTTGATGTCAACTTGATTTTAATTAAAAAAATTAATTGATTTTAATTCAAAGTGAAAATGACATCATCTTATATACAATAATGAAAAATTCTTATACCAGCTTTGCCTTTCACTAAGACTACCTGTCTTGGCTTTGTCTCCGATTGACCAATGGTTTGATGGCGACTTGAGTTTAATTCAAAAATTTAATTGATTTTAAATCAAAGTGAAAATGACATCATTTTTTATACAATACTGAATAGGGCTTATGCCAGCTTTGCCTTTCACTAAGACTACCTGTCTTGGCTTTATCTCCAATTGGCCAATGGCTTGATGGCAACTTGATTTTAATTCAAAAATTTAATTCATTTTAGTTCAAAGTGAAAATCACATTATTTTGTATACAATACTGAAAAAGCCTTATGCCAGCTTTGCCTTTCACTAAGACTACCCGTCTTGGCTTTGTCTCCAATTGGCCAGTGGCTTGATGTCAACTTGATTTTAAATAAAAAATTTAATTGATTTTAAATCAAAGTGAAAATGACATCATTTTTTATACAATACTGAAAAAGGTGTATGCCAGCTTTGCCTTTCTCTAAGACTACCTGTTTTGGCTTTATCTCCAATTGGCCAATGGCTTGATGTCAACTTGATTTTAATTAAAAAATTTAATTGATTTTAATTCAAAGTGAAAATGACATCATTTTTATACAATGCTGAAAAAGGTGTAGGCCAGCTTTGCCTTTCCCTAAGACTACCTGTCTTGGCTTTGTCTCCAATTGGCCAGTGGCTTGATGGCAACTTGATTTTAATTCAACAATTTAGAAAACTAGCGCTTTACTAAAAACACTAAAGCCAAGTAAAACAAAAATGCTGGTTTAGGATTGTAAAATGAGTACGTAGCGTTACAACAGCATACTAGTCTATAACGCTCTTCATAGTCTTACACCAGCTGTGATATCATTAACTTTCTGTATAAATTAAAATAATCTTACAACTTCATATAGCTGGTCTCACGGGTTATAATACCAATAGTGAGTAATGAACAATTTTAAATTGTAAAAAAAACATGCTTTAGTATTACTAGAAATGAAGAACAAATAAACCATAATGTGAACTCTGGATATCTGGTTATTCTCTCTATAGAACGGAGAATTTCAAGCTATGATACAAATTCTACAGCTAGTCTATAGTCTTAATACTATCAAGATGGCTTCGCTTTGAACTTGTATGCAAAATAACCATGAAATGCCCCTAAAATGCTTCATTTTTATACTGCATAAAGTGTTCATAAATGTTTTACTTTTACTCTACCAAAATTTTTTGTGTTTTGTGTTTTCAGTAAGGTGCTAGTTTTCTATAATCCTACACACATTGAGAAATATCATCAGTTAGTTTATTTGTACTAGTTTTATTAATATATGTCACATAGACCATGAAGTATAACATAAACCGGTAAAAATAAACAGTTAAGGGCACTTTTAACAGCATAAAAGTAAAGCATTTTTAGATTGTTGCTTTATTTTTTTCATTTAATTTGGCATCACTTCTATCTAATGTGCTCAAATTAATGATTGACTGTCGTTTTCGATCTGAAAAAGATTTTACGTATATCTTTTATACGAAAGTTCGAAACGAAGGAATTTTATTAGTATCAAGATTGCAAGATTACCTTAAAACTTGTATCAACACATGAAATCATCCGTTTTACAGAATGAAGTAGATGGATTACCAGAGTCCATATTAGATCTCCAGTGTCAATATTATGGTTGATATGTTCTTCATTTCGAGTAATACTAGGTGAGACCAAGATGTTACCCGATAAATCAATCTATTATTTTTTATGCTGTTCAATGACTGTAAACTAATTATTTTTATGCCTAAATTTTTAAGATATTTTTAATTGCATACCGAAAGTTACTGATATCACAGTTCCTGTAAGACTATGAAAAGCGTTATAGATTAGTTTGTTGTTGTAAGGCTACATATTTACTTTTGATTCCTAAATCAATATTGTTCTTTTTTATACTTGGTTTTTGTGTTTTCAGTAAACCGCTAGTTTTCTGTAATCTTACAAACATAGGGAAATATCACCAGTTGATTTATTTGCATTAGTTTTATTGATATATGTTACATATATCGTGAAGTAATAATTCTTGTTCGTTTTAAGTTCCAACTTCGCTCTTTACTTCCCTCAGATAAGCTTTGTTTTTTTTTAATTAATGTTTCAAAAAGGCAGCAACATTGACAAGTTGACAGGTTTGGATTAACAAATTTTTGTTTTTTATTTCTTAGTCTGAATGTGTGAGTAGGATGTTGCCCCTTTCTTATTGAAACCCACGAAGCCCCCAGATCAAGTCGAATTGTCCTCGCTTTTAGAATTACTTTCGACAATATTAATAGACAGTTATTCAGGCTATTAATCATTACCAATTGATATTGTACAAGTCGATTGAACAAGTCAATCATAACCCTATTTGAGATTGTACATGAAAAGATTTTCTCTTCCCAGTAGATTTCAATGATTTTATCCTGAAGAAAGTCTAAGCGATTATATTTTTTTAAAACGGAATTTAACAAATAAAAAAGATAAAAAAAGTTAGTCACCGACTAATTTGTTAGAGGGAAACTTATCCTATTTTACTGTACATCTTTGTATTCGGCATCCCTCTCAACATTTCCTTAAAGTTTCACCTTAACACCCTAAGCCTTTTTGAAGATCCAGGATCAAACATGCCTTTTTTTTATACAAATCCTTATACGTTAACAATAGGCAGATTGCATAACTTAAAGCCCTTGCCTGGAGGCTGGGGGGAGGTGTGTTGACCCCAGAGCCGTAGTTTATTTGACCCTTTAATTATTTTGAAAAAATGGCTATTCCAAAATTTTGATCTGACGTATCTGCATCAGATTTTGATCTGATGCAAGATTGTAGGGGGGGGTGGTTGCCCTTTGATCACTTTTGACTCTTAGCAAGGACACTAAAATTCGATTTTCAATACAAGTTTATACGGTCACGTCTTCTATAAAAGATTATATGTTAACAATAAGCAACTTCCACAACTTACAGTCCTTGCCCCTGTGGCGGGGGGGGGGCAACCACAGAAGCATAGTTATTTGGCCTTTGAGCTATTTTGAACCCAATGGCTATGGAACAATTTTGACTACACGCATTATGGGAAACAGTGTGTGGCAGGGGGGGGGGAGGTTGTTGCCCTTTGATAACTCTAAACTCTTAAAGAAGGAACACTAGAAATTTCAATTTTCAATCAAATGAGCCACGTCAAAAGCTTATACAACCACCCTTTCCACAAAAACCTCATATTTTAACAATGGACAACTTGCATAAGTAACATCCCTTGCTTCATGGGCTGTGGGGGAGTTATAAAGCCCTGATTTATAGTTATTTGACTTTTGAACTTTTTTAAACCAAATAACTATCTCAAAATTTTGGTCTAACACATTTGGGAAAAAAGGCCGTGAGGGGCGGGGATGCTGGTTGCCCTCCGATCATTTTTGTCTCTTAAAAAGGGAATTAAGACTTACGATTTTGAATCGCACGAGTCTTTAATAAAGTTTATACGTCCACCCCTTCCACAAAATCCTCATGTGTTAACAAGTGGCAACTTGCATAAGTTACATCCCTTGGCCCAGGGGCTGTGGGGGGTTTGTAAACCCCCTGATTTATTGTTATTTGACTTTTGGACTGTTTTGAAACGAATAACTATCTCAAAATTTTGGTCGATAACATTTGGGAAAAAAAGGCGTGAGGAGCGGGGATGCTGATTGCCCTCCGATCATTTTCGCCTCTTAAAAAGGGAACTAGGACTTATGATTTTGAATCGCATGAGCCGTTTATAAAGTTTATACATCCACCCCTTCCACAAAAACCTTATAAGTTAACAATCGGCAACTAGCATAACGTATAGCCCTTCCCCCGAGGGCTGAGGATTATCGAGCCTGGAACTATAGTTATTTGATCTTCGGACTATTTTGAACAAAATGGATATCTCAAAATTTTATCTAAAAAGGACTTTCACTTTAAATAATTCACGAAAATAAAAAATTCTAGTTAAGTATCACTTACAGAAAAATTTCAGCTTCAATCCTATTATGCTGTATAGTAATCACATCAAATATCCAACTTTCTTTGAAGCTCTCTGGGTTTTTAACTAAGTCACCAGACACTACACTACAGGCAGCGCTAGTAATTTTGAATCCGTATCTTCTAACGTCAAATCACCAATAACCATATTTTTGTAATTGTCCCATTCTCGTTGCGTAATAACTCTGTGGAGTTTATTGGATAAGTCACGTTTTTGGCAAAAACAGTAATAGATACTATTAAGATAAGATATTTATTTCGAAAAATGACTATCACAAGCCCCGAAGGGCCGAATTCGCATTTCGGGGTCATATAATAAAAAAAGACATAGAAATAGCACAACAACCAAAAAACTGGCCAAAAATGCCAAAAACAACAATATCAGAAAGGCAAAGCCATTCATTAGTCAAAAAACAGAAAGTATCAAAAGTAAGAAAGTTAAAAAGGCACAGATTAAAGCAAAACCAAAAAAGAAAATTGAGATAAAAATAATATTAAAAAGGTTTAAAAGAGAATATATAAAAAGGGGAGGTAACGGAACACCCAAATGGACACCACCATGGGTATCACCAGTAAAAAAAAACAAAAAAAAAAACAAAAAAAAACTAGTGGTTTATTTGAAAAGTAATGATGGGGACAAAGGTTTTTTTTTATATCTGGAGGTAGAACAACGGATGGGGGACAAGATAGGAATGGGTTCAGAGACAGTACGTGGCAGGCGGTGTCTGGATGGGGAGTGTCTTTTGAGGAAAATGTTTTCCGTGCGAGGGTTTATTATTGCATTTTTTGCGAAACGGAGGCACAGCGTTCCTGTGCTCAAGAGTTTCCAGCTTGGCTTTTTTTAGAAGGAGTGAATATGGTACCAAAGTTTCTTTAAAAATTATTCTTAAAGCTCTTTTTTGAATAGATTCAATTTTATCTGATTCATCACGGGAGATGCCAGGATGCCAAACTGGACAAGCATATTCAAGATGCGGGCGGACAAAGGAAGTATAAATCCTTAATGAATGGGATGGGGGGATGTTAAATTTATTCAAGAGCTTAAGGAAAGACATGGACGCATTAGCTCTACGGACAATATCTTTCACGTGGATATCCCACTTTAAATTAGAGGAAATTGTAACCCCAAGTAATTTAAAGGAAGACACAGAAATATCTGGGGGGATAGGGTCAAGGAATGCGGGAATAGATTTCAAGAAATTAATCGTCATTATATTTTATTTAGTGGAATTTACTTTCATATTTAGGTTCTTAGTTTCATCCGAAATGTGGGATAGAATTTCAAGGGGGTCACTTTTAATATTCCTGTGACATACTTCGAGGATCGTCAAGTCATCCACGTATTTCCACCTTTGGGGGAATTCATTACCAATATCGTTAATCATGACTAGAAATAAAAGTGGTCCCAATAAAGTTCCTTGAGGAATTCCACAGTATATAGAGAGGGGGTTAGAGAAAATGTTTTTGTATTTAACAACTTAAGATCTATTCGAAAGAAACGATATAACAATATTTACTAACTGAAGATCTATTTTATAGTGAAACAGTAATGAACGAATTAGTATGGTGTCGTCAACCAGGTCAAAAGCATTTTGGAAATCAACTAAGACAAGGTTCAGCCATACATTTGGTTTCTCAAGGTTACTTACGATGGTATGCATTAAGTGCACAAGGTAATGGGTGGTGGAAGTTTTCTTTAAGCTACCAAACTGCCGGGTGTCAATACGCGGACAAATTTTATCCTTAAGCCAGTCACAGAGGAAACCTTCATAAAGTTTGGAAAAAACAGAAGTGAGCGTAACGGGGCGAATGTTGGCGAAAGTAAGACTGGCGCATTTTTTAGGGACAGGTGTTATAAAACGTTGTTTCCAGCAACATGGGAATTTACCGAATTTTATGATGTGGTTGAAAATATTTGATAAAGGCTCAGCAATTTTGTCAGAAAAGGCTTTAATTAAGTCAACTGGGATGTCCAAGGGACAAATACATGATTTTCTAAGCTTAAGAATTTTGTTTATAACATCAGAGGGAGAAATAAAGGGGAAGGAAGTATTGGGAGGAATAGTTGGACTTGAGCCAGTGAAAGGGGGGAGACTTTGTACGATGGAAGAAAGGTACAAGTTCAGATCGTTGGCAGTCTTATTAGGGGGTTCAGGGAAATGAAAATCAATTTCGGAAGGACTTTTTTCGTATATTTCTTTAATTTTTCTGTAAGATAGCTTGGGCTTGTTAGAATAGAGATTTTTGACTTTATTATTATAATTATTATAAGCTGCTTTTCTTATTTTTTTCTTTAGGAACTTCCTTAGACTATCATCCTCAGTAATGCGACCTGCCTTGAAAAAGTTGATTTTTTTTTCTTATAAGCTTTTTTAAGACTCAGTAACATTAGGCTTATCTGTAGAACACGTTTTAAATTTTTTCTCAGGGAAGTGGAATTCATAATTACTCCTCATTAGATTTTGGAGGGACAAAGCGATGTAGTCAACGTCATTTGTTTGATACACAGTGGACCAATTTTCAGAAGTAATCTAGGAGCCAAAATTGAAAAGTCCTGAGTCAGTGAGAGGTCTATAAGCGGTTTCAGGTATAGAAAACGATTGTTTAACTTTAGCCAGCGGAGATAGGAAAACGCTAAAGTGGTAACTACCCCCTAGAGGGGGCAAAGTGGAGACGGGTTTGTAAAACTTCGAAAGACTAGTGCAAATTAAATCAAGAGTAGTATTGCCTTTTGTAGTAGTGACATTAACGACCTGTTTTAAATTAAAAGCGTTACATGTAGAATTAAGTCTTATATCATTTGCGTCACCCATCAGGAAAATTCCTGCATTTGGGTATTTTGATAGTACAAAGTCAGCACTTGCATGTAATTTTTCAATAAAATTTATTTTGTCAGCGGATCTCTGATTAGGGGAGTAGTAAAAACAACAAAGGACAATTAAATTAAAAGGACGCGGCAAGACTTTAGGTCGAACACACACCCACATAACTTCATCAAAGGGAATAAGACACGGAATTGGGATTTCACTTTGATATAAATCATTACGGATAAAGAACAGAATTTCGCCACATTTCTTACACAGAGGGTGGTTTTCAGGTCTCAGTTTAATAAATTGAGAAAAATTGTTAATCTTTAACATGTGCAAATTTTGAGCTTGAACTTCAGTAATAGCGATTACATCTAAACTATATATTTTCAGTTCTCAACCAGCGTTCAACCTGTTAACACCTATTTGGTTTATGCCTTTCTGCATTAAATTCAGTTAATTCAGTGACATAGTTGATTAACTGTAACCTTACTTCCGGATTTTGCCACGAGCCATCAGGTGAATTGAACTTTTTAACCCTTTATATTAACCAACCAAATAACTAAAGGTCAACCAATTCAGTGACAAAGTTGACTAACTGTGACCTTAATTCCGGATTTTGTCACCAGCCATCAGGTGAATTGAATTTTTTAAACCCTTTTGATTAATCAACAAAATGGCTAAAGGACAACCAAAGGACTTTAAAAGAGTGTGTCCTGAGTGTATATTAAGGGCAACAATCAATGGCCTGGTATGTATTGCCTGCAACTCTTCCATTCATGAGCAATGTGCGAGGATAAAACGTTCCCAGTGGAATAAAAACTGGTTATGTTTGGATTGTTCCTCGAAACAAAACATCACCAAAAATCAAGAATATACCACCCCTAATTCTTTGAAAGCTAATGATACCCCTCGACGCCGATTGTCAGGAATAAATTCTTCAAAAACTAGCGATACCCCTCGACGCCGATTGTCAGAAATAAATTCTTCCTTAATAGGAATTTTAGATGATATCAGGTCGTCCCCCCTTGCCCCGACTGGCCAAAGGGATGGTAAACTTTCATTGCAGCCCAAAGCGAGTGTCAGACTGCTTCCCTACCAGTATTAACGAGTTTTGCCAGTTGCAAGACTGATTTTCTGCTAGAAACTAAAGATGCCAGCACCCAGACCGATTTTGAATCTAATTGTGAACCTTCTAATGATGTCTCCTGCCAGACTGAAAATTTTCCTTGTGGCAATTATGATTCCAGCCTCTTATGCGACTCTTTCCTCCCCTCCCTTTTAGTGCTAAAAAAAAAACTCGAGTTCGTTACCAATGAAATTTCTACTTTCATTGATCTTAGGAAGAATATAATTAAGAACACACTTAAGTCTGTGAATGCGAATAAAAAAACACCAATTTGAAACCAACTGCAATTCAATCCACAAGCAACAACTCCCAACACATGAATATTAATGAAGCAAGTGTCAACTCAAATATGAACTTAATCGGTCACCTAGTTCCAGAGGTCAGTGACAGCTTAAATGAGAACTCAATCAATATTCCAGATCCAGAGGTCAGTGACAATTTAAGTGTGAATTCAGCCAATATTCCAGTTCCAGGGGTCAGTGACAACTTGAGTATTATTAGTAAATCGGTTCCTGAAGCCAAATCAGGGAAGAATTCTATTGCCTGCCGTTTTCACTTGACCAATAAGTGTATAAAAAAGAGTGATTGTACCTTTGTTCACCCTTGTATGTCTTTTAACTACTGGTCACTGTAACGACAATTATTGCTCCCTTTCCCATTCTAAACCCTGCCATAAATTTCAAAGTGGCCTTTGTTTCGAGACTAAGTGCATGTTATTACATTTGAAAAACAGGGATTATCGTGCTATAGCCAGGCCCAGTAAAATTTTTACTGCGCCTGCATTTTTACTGCGAATTAGATTCCTCTCCTCAACATTTACAATTTGGTCTAATCGTTAGGGTTACCAAGCTAAGTAGGCTTAACACCCAAGGTATTTCCTATTTTTCACCTCAGAATTTACTGATTTGATGGATGCAGTTTAACACTAAATTCACCCTCCTGAAAAATTTAAATAAGGTGACTTATCCCCTTTTGGCTAGGCACCACAGAACTTAGATTCCTAGTATCTTATAGCCTCTTTTGATCGTTTGTAGTTTCTTCTTGAATGATAGCAGTAAAATACAACTAAAATATCGTTAAAACCTGAGTCAGAGCTCCGTAGGTTAATCAATCTATATTCCGCAATTACAAATCACAAGAAAATCAATAAAAAAGAATAAATCAAATTGGCAGACTGACACTTCACAAAATAACTTATTTACGATTATCTGTCATTTCCAAAAACTGGGCATAGAGGTCTCTTGTAGCTTCTCCTTTGCAGTTGAAAATAAATCTGTAGTAGCTCCCATCAGAACAAATAACTGAAAAGACATTTCGTTAATAGCTAAAGTCGTTAAAAAAAATGCGGTAAAATTCATAATTTGTTAAAAAAAATAATAATGGAAAGGGTACTAAGCTCTAAAAATTTTTTTTCTTTAATCTTTGTTTACAAATACACATTAAATTTATTAACCTTTGGAAAATTAAATTACAAATAATTTTGACTTTGTATTCTTGACATCGTCATGAAGTTACAAGGGTCACTAAGGATTTTAATCCTTAGTTGAGAAAAGGATTTGAAAGGACAAAGGATTTGACAAAGGATTTTAAAGGACAAAGGATAGCCAAAGGATTTTTTTTACCAAAAGAGTTGAATTTTAACCATCTTGCAGTTTCAACCTCAAATAAAACTCCTGGTCTTCAAATGGAATTGGCCGTAAACTGTAAAGTAAAATAGGCCGTAAAATACAAAGAAATAGGCCTCTTGTAAACTTTATTTCAAGATTGTCAAAATTACAAAACTGAAATATACGAAATATGGCAATATATGAGCAAAATTACTTGATGACTCATAATACACCTTAAACACGCCTAGGCGTGGCTTTGAATAGTTTCTTTCGCGTCCATAGTGTTAATTTTGTTGTTTTCTTATTATAATTCTAAAACATGACAATTTTTTACAAAGTAATTACTTTTGCGTTTATATTAACGCCTACACACAGTAGTTCGTACAAAACTGTTTTAAGACTTTATTTCATGATCACCAAAACTATAAAACAGGTGAAGTATATAAAAAATATTGTAAAGCAGGAGAGATAAAATATGATTAATTCACCTCCCCACCCCCTTTTTATTACTCATAGCGAAATGCTTATATTATAAATTTGAATTTTATAGATTTTTTTACTAAATTGTTCCGCGTTTTTTAGTCGCAAGGATAAATTTTTTTCGCATTTTTATTCAGTATAATTAATTTTGACCAGTTTTTCGGAAATGACTTATTTTGTGTCTAAAGTGGCAACCAAAATATAGACGTTAAATTTTTTACAGTCTTAAGTTTAGACGTTAAAATTTTGGACAGTCCAAATTTTAAACGTAAAAACTTTCGACAGTCCAAATTTTGAAGTTTCGAACTTCGGTAACCGAACTTTCCAGACCAAACTCAACATTTCCAGATTTATAAATTAATATAAAAGATTTCAGAACGTCCTAAGTGAAACGGATTATTTTCTATCAATGGCAAAGGCCTACAGTAATCTTAGAGGGGGGTATGCAAGGTATGTATAATTTGTTTTCGAACATTGTCAAACATTATAATTTTTGGGCATTTATTTGCTTTCTAAAAATATAAGAAAATTCATCACTGATGTTAATAACATTTCAATTTTGTCAATAGGTTCTTTTGTGCATTATTATTTTCATATCAAGACGTACGAGTCCATAAAAAATTAATTAGTTAAAAAAATTAAGGGATCTATAGACTTTTATTTTATATTGCTGCCTGTATTAAAACTGTAAACATGTCTTTTACCCCCTAATAAAATAATCTACACTGAAAACTATATTGAATGCAAATATTTTGAGATATTATTTCGATTGACGAGGAGGGAGCGGGGGGGGGGATTTTAGAAATAACTATAATGTGCAAATTGTAGGATAACTAATTAGAATAAAAAAAAAAATCCATAATCCTGAGATTTCCAGCGGGATCGAAGTCAAGCGGGATCGAAGCTCTTGGCTTCGAGCCTCTCCTCTCTTCTCTTTGGCTTATGTGTTTGTTACGATTGTAATCACTGACAAATCCTTAAAAAAAACATTCTTTTTTATTTTTCTCCCAAAATTTTAGGCCGCTCAATCAAACAAGATAAAACCTAAGATGTTAAAAACTCCCTTTCCCTAGCCTATTCCACAATTCTTTTCGACTTGACGAGAGTGAGTAATAGATCCGAAATAAAAAAAATAGAAAAATGCCTTTAATGCACTAAGCCATTCAGCCATTTCAACAATGGGCAATAAAACGTGGAACGACCAACTCCCTCCTCCCCCCACCAAGCTGTATTCACAATAACAATTGTTTTTCACTTCATTATAATGGGTACTTTCAGAAATGTTTCAGTCCTTAATATTTAAATTCCAAAACAAACCTGGAAATATTATCTCCCAACATGACTTTTGGCATTTCTAGCATAACCGGGAATAGAAAGCAATCCTGCTTCACTCCTGATTTAATACGGAACCAGCTACTAACCTCACTTCCTGCCTTAACTACAGCAATGTTATTCTCGTATACAGCACTCATTCCTTTAATGTATTTATCAGGTATACCATACAAGGATAAGACCTTCGCGAAAGCTCGTTTATCAGCTGAATCAAACGCTTGCTTATAATCTATAAGACTGAGGAATAAAGGTGTTTGATTACTTTGAGTTATATGACTTATTGAACTGTTTGTTAAATGACTATATTGAGGTGTTTGATGAATAATTGAGAATGCCCTAGGATAGGAATATAGAAGAGAGATGATTTTGGTTTGACAAAGACAACGAAAGCTGTTTTGAAACAAATGTCTACGATTCCAAAAATTTGTATCTTTAAAGTTTTAACTATTCGTGTATTCATTTTTTTTTAAAGAAACATGTTTTATTTTTGCTATTATACTTTCCTATTTCGTTTGTCTATTTTTTTTCTTTGGATAATTCAATTTTATAGGCATTTTTACTATCTGTATAATTATTTAATGGAACACAAATCTGTACACTCTAGATAGGAGAAAGCTACTTGCCAATCAATGAATTAGGGTCATTCCCAAAAGCACAAACACAACGGACGTTACCAGGAACATCAATTTTCGCAAAACTCCACTTCGAACTGAAATACTTCGGCAATAGTGGAGCAGACGCTAAGCTGTAAAACTCATTGCAATTAAATAATGATAAAAAAGGGGTACTTGTATGATATATCCCTTACCTAATATTCTTCTAATATGTTTCTCTGACGCTCAAACCTAATGAAATATACCAAAGTAAGATAGAAATATAATACTTTAGAAACAAATTTGGGCCATATATTTGCAAATTAGGGCGGTGAGGGTAAAGTACAGCGGGTTTGCATGCCTTATGTGTTAGGTACAGTAATTCTGCATATTATGTAGTAAGAATCGTTTTCTAACTTCACACTGTCTAAATATTCCCCCCCCCCTAATATACAAATATAAAGCCCAAATTATATATTTTCCATCTGTTCTGTCACTTCTCTTTGTCTTGTCTCACGCTCAGCTGAAAGAAACTAACGAAAAAAACCGGTCCTATGAAGCGTCAACGAATGAAAAACTTGCACGGTAGGGGGTTTACCCTACAAGTACCAGAGAAGGTAAAATAGTTTGAACTTTTTTATGCAGCTTTATGAACTTTATCCTTTTCCTTTTTTTATCCTTTATCCTTTTCCTTTTTTTATGAACTTTATTCTTCTTTTTATGAACTTTATCCTTTTATTTAAACTAATTGTTCGACTACATAGCAATAAATTAGCAAAAACCTTCATAGGTTTTCGACTTCTGTCTTCCACTAATATTTCAGGGTTTCCGCTTTTTTTTTGTCACAAGGAAACTGGATTTTTGGAAACCCCCTCGAACAATAACGTAAATACATAAACATTAGCACGATATAAGTATCTTTCTTTATTGTTAATATTTCAGGAAATCAGTTCTCTTTTTTGGAAAATTTGCAGATTCTGAAAGTGCTGCCTCAAAACTATGCAATTTTGCGATATTATTATAGATGGCGCTATTTGAACATTATCCAATAGGTTATAGCCTTTTCAAAAGCTTACGAGCATCAGGCACCGATGAGAAAACCGATCGGTAAGAAAAGAAAAGTGTTCAAACGATAGGTGCAAGATTTTTCTGAAAAGCGCAGATAAAACGTACCTGTGCGCATTTTCTGCGGCCAAAAGTTTAATGAAAAACTTGAAAAATATGTCGTCAGATTCATCGTATCATACAAAACTGGTTCTAAACAAGAACCACCAAATCCTGAACATTCGCGTGCTTAACAACTGACATATCTTCCACTTTCGAAAATGTTTCCTCTTTTTAGCTCGACAACACACGAAAATCCGATCGGTACCATAGGTAACCAAGAAAAAAAAAATCCTAGCCCCAAAAACGATAGATACTATGGAAAAAACCGATCGGCTTCCTCATGGTACCAATTTCTCTTGTGTTTTTTTTTTCAAAAACCAGAAGCTTTTTTCTTCTCTGTATATTCAGGGGCGTGCCCATAAATTTGGAAACAGGGGAACCTTACATTTAAATACATTTTTTGAAGGAAAATTTCTTGGGAGATTCTTTATCTAATTTTCACGAGTTTTCCCAATTAGGGATTTCTCAGGTTTTCCGAATTTACGAAGAAAAAATTTCCAGCAAAAGGAAACTTTTTCTTGGCATTTAATTAATTTTTTGTAGGTTTTTACTTACTTTCATAGTTTCTAAATAAGATCTGACAATCTCTTCAGTAGAAATGCTCCTTTACTACAATATCGTGGGAACTTTCATGTGTAAATTCGATTTGACATGATGACTTGTGTAAATTGACATGATGACATGAGTAATTTGACATTTGACATGATGTAATTTATGTAACTAGATTTATAAATAAGAAATAACACTTTAAGGTCATTCATAAAAAATACAAACAAACAAAAAATCATAAAAAAAAACACTATTAATGACAAAGGATTAGTTAGATTGTAATGGCCTTTTATAAAGAAAATGTCATACATTTTTAGAATCAAATGAAGATTTTTTTGCAAAAAATCCAAACTAAGATCAAAGAAAAAAGAAACACCCGATCGTTCCTTAGAGACATAAGTTAAAGTAAGAAATAAGCATATTCATGAATGGATCCTAGAAAAATTGCTATAGTCTATAAGAAATAGCAAAATAAAATTTTGTTTCAGTATCTGGGACATTATTTAAAGCACAGCAGCAAAAAAAACATAAATTTTTAGATATAAAATTATATGAAGTGATTTTAAAAATAAATGCATTTTGTCAAAAATAGTTCAAACTTCAGATAATAAAAACTCCGAGGTTGTCACAAACCCATTTTTTTTTTTACTTTCAAAGTAAAAGCTTAAAACAGAAGAAAAATATTTAGCTATTGAAGAATAAATGAAAACCAAAACGAGCAGAAATTAAATAAACAATCAATGCAAACAAACAAACAATAGATACTAATTTAAATGAATAAATAAATCTCAAAACGACTGAAACTTAAATTGAATATACAAATCAAGCTTGAAAAGAACAAAATCACTACAAACAAGAGTTTGGGTATCTCCTCCTTCTCTCACTGTAAAAGTCTAAAACCTACTGCGTCATTGGCGCTTTACTGAAAACTATATGTATCTTGAACAGTCTTGGAAAGTATAAAAAAAATGAAACTGAATATTTCATATATAATGATATTAATTGTTGAAAGATCCATCAGTTCAATATTTTATTTCACTGTAATTTTATTTTCATTTTTAATGCTGTAAGAACTGGAAAAGAAAATATTTGTAACATAATTCGTTTTCAGTGAAGCGCCAATGACGCAGTAGGCTTTAGGTTTTTACAGTTAAGGAACGGGGCAGTATCCAAACTCTTGTTTGTAGTGAGACTATATTCTTCTTGAAGAATTTTAGAAAGAACTAATAAAGTAAACTGAATATTTGATGTATGATGATAGTAATTGCTGAAAGCTCATCAGTCCAAAATTTCACTGTAATTTTAATGTTTATGTTCAATATTAAGTACAAAATAAAATATTTGTAATACAATTCGCTTTCAGTGCCAATGACGCAGTCGGTTTTAGACTTTTACAGTGAGAGAAGGAGGTCATACCCAAACTCATGTTTGTAGTGATTTTTGTTCATGTCAGACTTGATTTGCAAATTCAATTTAAGTTTCAGTCTATTCATTTACATTAATATCTATTGTATGTTTCTTTGCATTGATTTTTTATTTAATTTCTGTTCGTTTTGAGTTTCATTTACACTTCCATAGAAATGTTTTTTTTGGTTTTAAGCTTGATTTGCATATTCAATTTAAGCATTACTCGCTTTGAATATTTATTTGTTCATTTATATTATTACTTGTTGTATGTTTTTTGCTATGATTGTTTATTTAATTTCTGCTCGTTTTGGTTTCATTTACTCTTTAATAGTAATTTCTGGTCGTATTGAGTTTGAATTTTAAAAAGTATTAGTATCTGCTGATCTTAAGTTTAAAAGGGCCTGTTTTCTTTGAAAAACTTCTTGTTCGTAAATGTTTTTTAATGAATGTCTTACCTCGACTGTTTGTTTTTACTTTCGTCATCGACAGAGAAAACATGAATAGTACCATGATCACTCGACACACAAAGCAGAGAAGAATCTTGATTGAAGTTCAAACTGAAAAGAAAGCAAAAGCGTGTTTTTGGTCAAATTAAATAGAAAACTTGCTAACGAAAAGCAACGGAGAAAATCAAACCAACTGGACCAAAGGAGTATCTCCCTTTCCTAAAAGACCAGGCAGATATGCAGAAATGAGGACCGTTTTCTTAAAAAAAGTGGCTAAAATCCAAAGAAGCGTCCTCATTTTACAAGGAGTAAAAACAGTCTTTGTTTTCGGAGTCACCCCTCTCCCCTTTGCCTACCAGCATTGAGTCTCTATGCACCCATGTTCAATAATATTTTAATACTTTAGCAATTTAATAATGTTTATTAATATATATTCTTTTTAATCGAAGAATAACAAGTAGAGCACTAAAATCAGGGTTGCCAAAACTTTTAGGGACAAAAGTGTCCAAATCAGCCAAAAATGGACACTTAGTTTCCCTCTAGAAAATTAGCCAATAGACTGGGTTGCCACTATGAATTTTCAAAACCGTGAAAAAATTGCCAAAACACCTGTAAAATTCAACCTTCTTTGTTCTGCTACCTCGTGGTCTGTTACCTGCATGACTTCTGCAGGTATTTCCAGCTTTGACATTAACGCTACCGATAAATTAAGTTTAGTGCTAGTTCAATTTGAAGAGATGGCATAAAAAAATCGTCATGAGAATTTCAACAGAGCGAAATTTTATATCGGTTATCGATGCCGCTACCTATCTTAGTCGAAAAGTAAAGAACCAATCATAGAGATTCATTTTCACTTCGGCACTTTCATAAGTTATGCGAAAAAGATGCGAGTCGTTGATCTTCGATACCAATTAAGGATCTTTTGGCGCAACAAGGTCCGAACGGCTGTAGCAACGAAATATCTATTTTGACCTATAGTGGTTTTAAAGTTAAAAAAAAGACGTCAATCTCCTTAACCGCTCAGTCAACTGATTAAAATTTTTTAAAGATTCTTCTGTATGGCCGTTTTCTGAACATTTAGAATTAGCCCAGAGCAAAACTGACGTTTTCGACAACTACAACAGTGAGAAGACAAGGCCGGTTGAAATAAATTCGCTTGAGTTATACTTGATAGAAACTGGCGACCAGCGTTTGACAAAAAATCACAGCTGAAAGTATAGAATATAAAACAGAAACATTGGCTAGCGGCTATAAATAGAATGGAGCCGCAGCAGCTTTTCTGTGAAACTCCTTTCTTTCTATAGCAGCAGAGTAATAATAGCCACGTGCACACAGCCAAATACCACAGAGATTAATATAGAACGCGCCAGCATGGACTGGTCGTTCGCTTCTTCTTCCTAACTTTCTCAGCAGCCTTCGTGACTTTGCCACAAGCAGTAGGTAGAAGTAAGATAGAAGACGTAAGACTTACGTCAACCGTAAGTCCCTGCTCTTAAGTCAGTTTATTATTCTCTAATCCATTCTTATTTTAATTATTGTCCGATTGCTTATTTAAATACTTTCAAAGCTCTAATTAAGCCCCTTCAACGTCTTCAATATAATGCCCTTCGTACGTTAAAAGCACTCCTTCCTTCCCCATCTTCCCTCCCCGATAAATCCCCTACTAAGAGCCTTTATACATTTTTAAGAATATTGCCGGTTGATCTAGTCCTTCCTGTACATTGTGTCCTTTTCAGACTAAAACAGATAAAAGAGTTATTACCATTGGCTTTAAATTCTAGCAACTTCTCTTTAGTTTCTTTTGTCCAGAATAATTATTGTTTATGAAGAAGTACAGCCAAATTACCTTGCCCTAGAATCCGAACTGAAAGATCCAGATTTTCTCCTAAAAATTCGATAATAAAGTTATGGAATATTTATGAAAGTAATATAGATTCGCGTTTTTCTATTCTAGTTTCTAAAGCTAAATTCAAACTATATCCAATAAGCAATTATAGATAACTATTTATTTATTTGAAGTCATGTTGGCCGGTGCTATTGTTGATAAATATTTAATTATGTTGTAATATATTAATTTGAGGTGTGGGCTGTGGGTTCAGCGTAGTGTCTCATTTTCTTCCGAGTATATCTAGTGTATTATTATTTCTTTTCATCATTTGTTATTATTATTTCTTATTTTTAGGGTGCCTGTTTTCGAGTATAACTCACTGTGTAGGCACCCTCTGTAAATTTTTTCTTTTCCATGGATTCATATTGTAAAAGTGTTATTCTGTCTTGTAGTGATTTAATGAGAAATTAAATGAACTTGAACTTGAACTATTCGGTCGCACAGGGCGCAAAAACATCTAAGAAAAATCCCCAAGCGGTTAAATCCAATTATTTATCTCTATACAAGAGTGAATTTCAAGCTATGGTACAAATTCCCAAAGCTTAAAAGTAAAGTACAAATTAAAAGCAGTCGTATTTATAAAAAAGAAAAAGAGAATAAAGACATTTGGTTTGGATTTGGAAAAATGTCCAAAGTGTCCTTTTTTTTCAAAAAGCTGCCTTTTTTGACCCAATAGTGTCCCGGTGTCCCTCAGAGTGAAAAAGTGTCCAAAAGCCACTAAAAGCGTCCATTTAGTATCCCAGACTAAAATGGCCAGGATATGACATTCATTAAGCAGTATCGATCACGATTGATTCGAGTATCGATTCGAGAATATTGATTCCTATTTATCGACGGCGAAAGATATGGGCCTATATACTATATATGGGCCTATATATACTATATATACTATACTATATATATATATACTACATATACTATATATGGGCCTATACACACACGAAATAATTTGGCCCAATTTTGGCGGTTTTTTTTCTTACTTGGTTCAATGTATCCCTCCTCCTGAGGGACAAATTTAAAACTGCGGCCACAAATAGTTGTCCAAATAACTTTTCAGACTAGACTTACACAAGGAGAGTTCCTCAAAAATCTCAATATTTTCATACGTTTTGTCTGAATTTTTTCATGTCCCGATAAAATTTGCCTATATATGGCCATATTTTCGAAGCTTTCGGGTACTAATTTTTCCTTTTTTCTAGAAGGAGGAGGAGGGGCTTCGAACCAATATTTTGCGAGTTCTTTTTTCCCCTGTGGTACGTATAATTTCAGAAATTCAGCTCGGGCAAATACCTTTTCGGTAATAATCTCCAGAATTTTTTTTATTAAAATAAATAAGAAGCAAGACACAAATTCAAAATTACTAAGGTTTTCTCACATTGTGAAATTTACCGTGATATATTAATATATGGGCTATCTGACACTCCTCCTTTACTTTTTCCAGTTCCCCAATACTAATCCCTATTTCCTAAAGTTCCCCAACTTTTCTCTGTTTGCAGGTTTGATTTTACTCTTTTCAAAGCTTTTTTGCCATTCCCTAAAACCACAGGAGGCATTTGTTGCATTTCCAAAAAAAAAAAAATGGATTAGATATATGACAAACAATTAGTCAATTAGTCATATATGACAAACAATTAGTCTTTTTCTACAATTAGTCATGTCTTGATGCCTACTGCAAAATAGAGAGCCCTAGAGAGCGGTATCATTTTTCGTTCAGCCTATTGTTTGAAATACGGTCAGTCAGTCGGGTACCCAGAACAATCCTTAAGCAATTTCCCAGGAAAACATCTAGCAAATATATTAATCCCTCCATAAAAGTCCTAATTTTGTTATAATTACGGGGCATCACAATAAACTACTACGCCGTTGATAGGCATGTCTTGATAGTCATCAAGACATGGCTAATTGTAGAAAAAGAACAAGACAGATAGTCCGAGTGATTGAGAGGCAAATCTGGGATAAGCCCGTCTTGATGCCTACTGCAAAATACTCGATTTTCAATTAAAAAATCAAGTATTTTGCAGTAGGCATCAAGACATGGCTAATTTTAGAAATAGGAAAAGACAGACAGTCCGAGTAATTGAGGGGCAAATCTGGGATAAGCCTGTCTTGATGCCTACTGCAAAATATTCGATTTTCAATTAAAAAATCAAGTATTTTGAGTAGGCATCAAGACATGGCTAATTTTAGAAAAAGGACAAGACAGACAGTCCGAGTAATTGAGAGGCAAATCTGGGATAAGCCTGTCTTGATGCCTACTGCAAAATACTTGATTTTAATTCAAAATCAACGGACTTTGAATTAAGCCAATTCATTGGCTTAATTCAAAATCAAAACAAAAATAAATGCAATTCATTGGCTAGTGTGCAGGGAAATCATAATACCATCTTTATTTCTGTAAATCAACATCCATCTTTTAGAGAATTCAGCTAAGATATATTGGCTATGACTAGCATTAAAGCTTAGCTTAAGAATATACTGAAAATATTGGGTTTTATCTATGGAAGGATATATCTGCATACGCCATGTCGTATATGCTGAGAAATGGAGTCAGTCTATTTAAATAATGTCGAATCAATCAGCAGAGGTAATAAATACATTTTAAGAATTAATAACTGGAACAACAATGATGTGGAGCTAGCCTAAGAATCCGGCTTATGTGAGGTAATGTTGTTTTGCTAACAAGGTGAAAGCAGCTATTAAAATGAGATACTTTTCCTGCTCCTGATGACGGGTGATTGATACTGCTAAAAAATTAAACTTTTTATTTATTCTGAGTTACTTGATAGTAAAATAATTGTGTTCAAGACCAGTTTTTCTTAGCCTCAAATACACACCCCATCTATTTAGTATAAGACCAGTTTTTCTTAGCCTCAAATACACACCCCATCTATTTAGTATAAGTATTTTGCCCCTCTTATCTGTTTTTGAAAATTTCATATGATCCTTCTTTAAAAGTCACTGATTATATTAGACGTGAACAAAAATGTTTCTTACCATTGACACAGCTAGCATAGGTGTCACGTGGAGTGAACTCTAAAAGTGTCACCTCCTTTCTAAGTATAATAAATAACCACCCCACTTCCACATCTTAAATCGGCGAGGAACCGTTCTAGCCGATCGGTTAGAAGGCTAACCTTGAAATCCTTTGTCAGTGAGGAAAGAGGGTCGAATCTTAGTGCCGGCGGCTTTAGGTTAGAAAAGATGGTCAGTGGCTGGACCCTGTAAGCCCAGCCAGTGTCAAACCAGCTCTAAATGGGTACCTTGAGAAATACAGGGAAGTTAAACAGGAAAGAAAAATCCCATGATGGTTTTTCCCCAGCCCGTATTGGTCTTCCTAGATGAATGGCCATGAGATGGATATCCGCAGAGCCGGTAGGGACTTTAAAGTCCAATGGCTTATTTTTCTTCTCTTCTCATACCTTAAAAGCGACTGTCATAGGCAGCGCGCTAGCGCTGCCTAAGTAAAGAACGATGTGGGCACAATGTGTTGTTTTTTTTTTGTTTTTTTCTCCATACCCGGGCACTTCGTATCGAAGAAGTTGTCGTAGAAAGTTCGAAAAGGGCTCATTCGATTGGACATTAGAGTGGCTAGTGCCCTTTTTAATAGTCGAAAGTGATTGGATGGCAACTAGCCCCCCCCCCTCACGCCCATCATTCTCCCAAAAACATCCAATACAAATTTTGAGATAGCCATTTTGTTCAGCGCAGTTCATTTGCAGATAAAAAATATGCTTTTGAGGAGGACACTCCCCCACAACCCTCGGGGTAAGGGTTTTAAGTTATGCCCTGGGAGCATATAAGGTTTTTTATAGAAGGCGTTGTCGTAGAAACTTGAAAAAGGCTCATTAGATTGGAAATTCAAAGGGTTAGTGCCCTTTTTGATAGTCGGAAGTGATTTGGGGGCAACAAACCCGCCTCTCACGCCCACCTTTTCCCCAAACACATCCAATCAAAATTTTTAGATAGCCATTTTATTCAACGCAGTTGAAAGTTTTTGAAATTAGGTCTTTAAGGATGACAACCCATCACCCCACAACCCTCAGGGGAAGGGTTTTAAGTTATGCCCTGGGGGCATATAAGGTTTTTATTGAAATTGATGTTGTAAAAACATCCAAAAGGGCTCATTCAATTGAAAATTGAAAGGGCTATTGCCCTTTAAATAGTTGAAAGTGATTGAAGGGCAACTAACCCCCCTCTCACGCCCACCATTTCCCCAAACACATCCAATCAAAATTTTGAGTTATCCATTTTGTTCAACGTATTCGAAAGTTCTGGAAATTAGGTCTTTTAGGATCATAACCCCTTCAGAGCTTTCACTGCAAGGGTTGTAAGTTATGCCCTGGGGGCATATAATGTTTTAATGACAGAGACTATGATAAAAACTTCAAAAGGGGCTCATTCAGTTGAAAATTGAGAGGGCTAGTGCCCTTTTTAATAGTTGAAAGTAATTGGAACTAACCCCTCTCTCACGCCCACCATTCCCCCAAACACATCCGATCAAAGTTTTCAGATAGCCATTCTGTTCAGCGTAGTAGAAAGTTCTGGAAATTAGGTCTTTGAGGATGACACCCCCCCCCCCAAAGCCCACAGGGCGAGGGTTGTGAGTTATCCCCCGGGGGCCTATAAGGTTTTTATTGAAACTGTTGTCGTAGAAACTTCAAAAGGGCTCATTTGATTGGAAATTAAAAGGACTAGTGCCTTTTTAATAGTTGGAAGTGATTGGAGAAAGACTAACGCCCCTCTCACGCCCACCATTTTCCCAAACACATCCAATCAAAATTTTGAGATAGCCATTTTGTTTAACGTAGTTGAAAGTTCTGGAAATTAGATCTTAGAGGATGACAACCACCCTCACAGCCCATAGGGTAAGAGTTGTAATTTATGCCCTGGGGGCATATAAGGTGTTTATTGTAAGTGTTGTCGTAGAAACTCAAAAAGGGCTCATTTGATTGGAAATCGAAAGTCCTAGTGTCCTTTTTAATAGTCGACAGCGATTGGAAGGCTAGAAATTTATATAGAAAAAATCGATGTGGGTATAATGTATTATTTTTTTGTTGTTGTTGTTATTTAGACCAGGGAATTTTGTATCGAAGAAGTTGTCGTAGGAACTTTGCAAAGGCCTCATTCGATTGAAAATAGAAAGGGTTGATTCCCTTTTTACTAGTCGAAAGTAATTGGAGGAAAACTAATCCCCCACCCACGCCCACCCTCCCATTTGACATTATTTTTAAACAATAAATGTTGCCATAAGATTAAAACAAAATGCACTGTGTTAATGCTAATTCCCAATAAGGCATCTCAGCAGTATCCCAAGAACGACTGAGGGTTTTATGTTCAAACTTTTGGGGCTGCTTCTGCTCTTAATATTTAACCAAATCAAAATAGCGTAAGTGTATCCAAGCTATCAAAGAAAGTATACAGATTTTTTTGCGAATGTTATCAAGTTTTCCATTTCAGGTCAACTAGACGAGGTATGAAACTAAATTAAACACTTCTATTTGTGTCCAGATTTTTAAGAGGGTGCATGTTGTTAAAAATTGCTGAAAATTTTTCTCCAGTATACAAATAGCAGACCAAACTATAAATGTTTAAAAAAACGAAAAGATTTAAAGTATTATTTTCTTTTTCTCTGAAAAGACTATGTCAATATAAAACGAACAGAAATTAACTAAAAAAACTTTTTCCATAAAATAAGTTTTTCAAAGAAAAGTAAAGAACTCCATTAAGCAAAAAATGTGCTAAAATAAAATCAAATAATCTACCAATCGTGAAAGTACCACAAATCGATAAATAAATACATTCTTAGACCACACTGGCTATACATGACAAATGAAACTCAGAGAGGAGAGAAAGTAACAAAAATGAAAAATAAAATCAAAAAGAGTGAAAAAACGAGGATTTTGTCAGCCTGCGAACCATGAAGATGACAAAATTTAAGCATATATTTCGACAAGGACCTCCGCCAAGTCGTCCTCAGTGCTAAACAAAAAAAAAAAAGAAAAAAAAAACAAAAAAAAAAAAAAACGAAAATCTAACCTTTCGAAGTTTACTAAACAAAGACAGAACAGACACTGAATAAAAAACCAGGCAGGAATCAATGAAAATGAAATTACCAAGATGATTGGGCAAGGATCTTTCGTCTTGCAATAGTTTTAGCTTGTCTACAATTTCGGTTTTCATTAGATATGCAAATAGGTTCTTTTAAGTTTTTTCGGGTGAAAATATTGATTGAGTCCTTCAAGATTAAACTGTCGTAAATTGGGCTTAATGAAATATCTCCAGTATCTCTATTTATTGCTAAATTTTGGTTAATGTATTTTTTTATCTCAATTACCTCTTTAAAAGTTTGTGGTACGCCAATTACAGTTGATATTAAGGTTGCCTCGTCAAACAGAACTAGATGGGTCGGATTCACGAAAATATGCGAAGCCAATGCCGAATCAAAGTTGTCATTGTTATTTTTTAATATCAGGGACTTATCTATTGAAATTTTTTGCTCATGCAAACGTTCACCTAGTTGTTGATGGGTCCTTCCAATGTAAAATTTTCCACAAGAACACGGTATTCTGTAGACACCGCTACCTAGTGCAGGGTCTGTTTTATCCTTTCCTGAGTTGAAAAAGTGTTCAACTTTTTGTTCGGATTTGAAAGAAACAGAGAGATTGTGTTTTCTTAAACATTTTTCAAGTTTATCGCCAAGTTTCGGGATGTATGGTAAAACAATGAAAGTTTTTTTCTCAATTGCCGGTGTAACTGAGTCAAGGGGGACAAGCTCCCTATTTTGTTCTTTTATCTTTTTTAATCGTCTATCTATTATATTTTCAATGAGTTTGATTGGGTAACCATTGCAAAAAAGAATATCCTTGACATAATTTAGTTCAGAATTTATATGATTATGGGAACAAATTTTTAAAACTCTGTTGACTAAAGAGATTATTACCCCTCTTATCACAGAAGGAGGGTGATGGGAAGAGAAATGTAGATATCGATCATTATGAGTCGGCTTTCTATATATAGAAAATTCAAGACTAGGATTAGTTTTTATAATCAAAACATCTAGGAAAGGCAGCTTACCTGAATCTTCGAGTTCCATTGTGAACTGGAGATTCGAATCAAATGAGTTCAAATGTGCCAAACAATCTCTTAGAGAGTATTGTTCATGTTCCCAAACAGAAAGTATATAATCAACAAAACGAAACCAGATTGAGTGTTTTAAGTGGAAAGTATTCAAATCAGACTGTTCTATGACATCCATGTAAAAATTTGCCAAATAAGGAGACAAGACAGTGCCCATGGATAAGCCCATTATTTGAATAAAAAATTTGTTTTAGAATTGAAAATACGAGGAGAACTTATTTCAAAGATGGACAAGGGTCATTATAGCAACAATTTCTAAAGTTTTGTAATCTGACCAGGCTGAATTTTCCTGTAATTTTCTGTTTAAGGCCTGCTCAAATTTATCGAAATCGCATGGAGTTTACATAGAAACTGCATCAAAACTAGATAAGACGGTATTTTCTGTTGTACTTTGATTTTTTACTTCTCAACAAGATCTATGGAGTTTTTAATATAGGATTTCTGTGTGCTTAAAAGAGGCTTAGAAATGGTGGCTAAGAAACTTCCTATACCCGTAACTGGAGAACTATAACATGCCACAATTGGACGTAACGGAATATCTTTCTTATGGATTTTAGGCAGACCATAAAACTTTGGGGCTGAACAGCCTTTGGGGTAAAATTTTCTGTACATTTGAGGTGTAATTAGTCTAGTATCTTTTGAAATTCCTAGTTCATTTCTCAACTTCTGTGTGTATTTGTCCGTGGGATCAAATTTTATTTCTTTGTAAATATTTTTATCCATTAAAAGGGTGTTTACTTTTAATTCATAATTTGCAGAATTCATAATTACAACTGTGTTTCCCTTGTCCGCTTTCGTAATTACTGTGTTTTTGTCTTTTTTTTAATTTAGGAGGATTTTAATTTCATCCTTTGATTGAGTTGAAAGTGACAAAGATGGCCTATAATCAAGAATACTCTTTACAATTTCACCTCTGAGTAGGTCTGGATTTTCGAATTCACCATGAGAGCTAAAAATAGCAGACTCCACGCCCGTAATAATTTCTTATGTATTTACGTGTGTTTCAGCCATTGCAAATTTTGATCCTTTTGAAAGAATACTTAGCTCCTTGGATGTAAGTACCTCAGAGGATAGATTTTCCAACGGAGGACCAGGACAAAATCTAGGAAGGAAAATCCGTGTTTGTTAAAACTGTTGAAATTCCAGTTTTGAGAATTTTTCCGATAAACGAGTCTTTGCTGAATGGAATATGTGTTTGAAAGACCTATGTGAGATTTGTAAAATCTGGTGAAAATATTGAGGGGACAAAATCTGATATAATAAGGATTTAAAATTAAGTATTTTATTACTAAGGACGTATCTTCTGGATCTATGGTCTTTTAAAATATGTGTTAACGTTTTGAAACCCATTCTCTGAATAAATGGGCCTTCAGAATGTGTGCCTAAATGTAGGTTGAAACGTAAAGAAGGTGGAAGAATTCGATCTCTTTTGCTGGTTTCTAAGAAATTAAACTGACAAATAAGATTTGCATGTTTCTTAAAACAATTTTAAAAATCTAAAACAATATTGGTCCAATGCTCCCCATAAGCTTGACGCAAATATAGTCCTAGACCACACTGGCTATACCTGACAAATGCAACTCAGAGAGGAAAGAAAGTAACAAAATGAAAAATAAAATCAAAAAGGGTGAAAAAACGAGGATTTTATCAGCCAGTGAAACATGAAGATGACAAAATATAAGCAAATATTTCGAAAAGAACGTCCGCCAAGTCATCCTCAGTGGTCAAAAAAAAATAAAAAAAAAAAAAAAAAAAAAAAAAAAAAAAAAAAAAATCTAACCTTTCGAAGTTTACTAAACAAAGGCAGAACAGACACTGAATAAAAAATCAGGCAGGAATCAATGAAAATGAATTTACCAAGATGATTGGGCAAGGATCTTTCGTCTTGCAATAGTTTTAGCTTGTCTACAATTTCGGTTTTCATTAGAAAACCGTATTTCAAATTCCGAATTTTAAATTCCTCGTATTTAATTACCACTACCCAGTACATAATTTAAAAATAATTTATTAATAATTTATAATTTAATAATAATTTATTAATTTAAAATGACCATAGACCATAGATCCAGAAGATACGTCCTTAGTAATAAATTACTTAATTTAAAATCCTTATTATATCAGATTTTGTCCCCTCAAGATTTTCACCAGATTTTACAAATCTCACATAGGTCTTTCAAACACATATTCCATTCAGCAAAAACTCGTTTATCGGAAAAATTCTCAAAACTGGAATTTCAACAGTTTCAACAAACACGGATTTTCCTTCCTAGATTTTGTCCTGGTCCTCCTTTGGAAAATTTATCCTCTAAGGTATTTACATCCAAGGAACTAAGTACCCTTTTTTTTCACCCTTTTTGATTTTATTTTTCATTTTTGTTACTTTCTCTCCTCTCTGAGTTTCATTCGATAAATAAATGAAACTCAAAACGAACAGAAATTACAATAAATAACCGAGTCAAACTCAAAACGAGCAGAAATTAACATAAGTTGGGCTCAAAACCTCTATGCCTTCCCAAGGCCACAACATAATTTGCACTTTACTGAAAAAAAATACAAATGAAAGTGCATTGTCAGTTTAAAATATATATACTGATATTAGTAATAAAAATCTTAATATTATTTGATTTATTAAAGTTATAAAAGTAAAAACATTTATATTTTTTTCAGTAAAGTGCAATTATTTATTTATTTATCGTTTCATTTATTTATCGATGCTGATTTGTGGTAGTTTCACGCTTGGTAGATTATTTGATTTTATTTTTGCACATTTTTTGTTTAATGGAGTTCTTGACTTTTCTTTGAAAAACTTATTTTGTGGAAAACGTTTTTTTGATTAATGCAAGGAAATGATGGGAATAACAATTATTTACACAAGTAAAAAAAAGTAAACAATTGGATTACGTCCATGATCCTCTGGGATGGAAACAAATTAATACTGGGGATTCCATGTTCGCGATTCCCTGTACGTGGGACTGCGGTTTCAGAGGAATATTCTCCGTCGTCAGTTTTGGCTGCCACTGTCGTCTCTCTCAGCAGTAAATTCTTCAATGGAAATTTCGCAACAAAGCTCAGATAGGAGAGCCTGAGTACTCCACAGTAGCACATTCTACTTTGATACCAACAATTTCCACTCCCGAATCTCACAAAATGCTCTCACAAATAGGAGCTCAATCTTCCACGATCATAATATACCTTACCTCATAATTACCTCATAATATACCTTACCTCATAATACACCCTAGAAGGACATTCCGCTCTTTTCGTTTTCTTCTTCTCTTCTCTCTGTGGCACCAGAGGTTGCCCATTAAACCCGCAAAAGATCCCCCCTAGCTAGGCCACTGTTTGTTTGCCTCAAATGCATACCAGAAGCTAAAATAGATACACAAACCAGAAAAAGTAAAATTAAAAACTCATCACCAAAGATGATCATGATTTAACAACGGATTGTTTTACAAAAGATTACACGTATAACAAAAAAAAAGCGCGTTTCATATACATAAAAAGTACACTAAAACTCGTAAAATAATACTTTAAAGCTTAGCATGGTGTCTTGAATACAAGAAAATTTGCAATAAAAAGAATTTGCAGAAGAATTAAATTTGCTTGAATAAAAATGACAATATGAGAAGCAGATCAATTATCGACTCAGTGAAATAGCGTTATGAACTTTACGTACTTACGAACTTTACGTGAACTTTACGTGTGCTCAACTACTAACTTGATATTTCTGGTTTCTCAAATAAGCATGGAAACTGTTTCTGTCCTGTTTTCAAAGTACCTGTTTCTGTTCTGTTTTCAAAGTACCTGTTTCTGTTCTGTTTTCAAAATACCTGTTTCTATTCTGTTTTCAAAGTACCTGTTTCTGTTCTGTTTTCAAAGCACCTGTTTCTGTTCCGTTTTCAAAGTACCTGTTTCTGTTCTGTTTTCAAAGCACATGTTTCTGTTCTGTTTTCAAAGTACCTGTTTCTGTTCTGTTTTCAAAGCACCTGTTTCTGTTCCGTTTTCAAAATACCTGTTTCTGTTCTGTTTTCAAAGCACATGTTTCTGTTCTGTTTTCAAAGTACCTGTTTCTGTTCTATTTTCAAAGTACCTGTTTTTGTTTTGTTCATAAATAAAAAAACAAAACAAAAAAAACAGATGACCTGTTTTTATTTTCCTGTTCTGTTTCTGTTTTTATAATAACCTTTCTGTCCTGTTTCTGTTTTTTCTATCTATTTTCCTATAAACCAAACAGGTTTATTTTAGTGCTACCAGAATGAGATAATCGTAATTTTAAAGAAACGTGGTTTAAAGAAGCGTGGTTTCTATAGTAAAGAAGCGTCGTTTTCTTCTTTCATAAATTTGCATAAATACGGTGGCACAAATTTATTAAAATCCTGTGTGGGGGGGGGATGTATTTTTTTATATTTACACCTTTGATATAGGGGTAGATCCAGAGTTTCTGGAGGGGAGGGGGGAGGCTCGGGTTTTCTTTTGGGAATGGACCACGAAAATAGGCATACATAATCAAAAGCATGCCCACTTGTATTCTTAAACCAAAGTTTTATGTGTTAACAATACCAAACTTATGTATCAACTTAAATATATAAGATTCTTTAAGCTTAGTGTTAACCCTAAGGGCTTCAAGCCGGAGAAAATTCGCCTGATTTTTGAAAAAGGGGGAACCTGCACCTAAATGTCAAACAATCCTAATGAAAATCCCAGTATAAGATTCAACGTATCAGAGAACTGTACTATAGAGGTTTGAAGCTTCTATATGCAAAAATGGGGAACTTTGTGTTTTTTGTCAGAAGAAAGCTCACAGATGGGTGTTTTTTTCCCCAAGGGATGATCATAACGAACCAATGGTTCTGGGACATCGAGAGAGGGTTCAGTTGAAAGGGAATACAATGTTTTAGTGCTCAAACAGATTGGAGTGACCTAAAACATTGGAGGGCAACTAGCTCCCCCCCCCTCGTTTTACCCCCGAAATTGTTATAAAATTTGTCTACTGTTTACGTATACTATTTGTTATTACGAAGTATACATACATCTTTCAGGGAGAGGGGGGATTTTGTGCTTGGGATGGATTTTCATGGGGGTAATTTTACGTCTGAAGGGAAATTTCGGGGGGTGAACCTTCAAGGAAAAATTTTACACTGGGGGATGAGACAGAATTCCCATGCAAAAGTCCATATACTTGTCTTAATTTTTCTTTACCTTTTCAATCTTGCATGAGGAGATATTTCGAGGGAAATATCCAGGGGGAATTATCAGCGTGTTTGGATTTCCACGAAATAATTTCCACGGAAAAGGAGATTTCCTGGAGATCGAAAAACGACTAGAACTTAGTCCTTTTCAAATGAAAGTATGCTAAGGAGAATTTTCAGGCTGAATCTTCTGCAAGAAATTTTGTGGAGGGAGGAGGGGGATTTCAGCGGGGATGGAACATACCGGAAGGAATTTTAGGGAGGGGTGTATTTTATGTGGGAGGAACTTTCCGCGAACAAATTTCCCGTAAGAGGAGGATATTTTTCATGGAGATACCGGCACAGGCCATTTTTGGAAAACATTTTTGGAGATACCGGCATTTTTGGAAAACGATGAGAAATTAAATAAAAAGAAAATAAATTTTTTTTCCAGCGAAAGTAGAGAGCAGCATTAAAACTCAAAACAAACAGAAATTATTCCGTGTACGCAGGGGTTGCCCAGCTCCGTAATACCTGGCTCTTTACACTAAAGTTTGACTTCTGACGCACAAAGGCTATTTAATTAGAACTGGAAACTTTTTTTTATAAGTGCTAGGAACCTTAGCGCGAAGAGCAAGGTATTGAGGAGGGAACAACCCCTTCATATACGGAATAATTTTCGAAAAATATTTGCCAGATTGCTGTTAATACTTGATGCTGCGATATTACAGAGACTACTTGTTTTGGCTTTACTTCTAATTAGCTTTTAATTACTTCTTACAAGTCTTTCATCACTTCCACTAAGTTGATGGTATTTAAAACTGCGACATCGATATCGATACTAAGCCCAAGCTATATTGTCAACAATCGGTCACTACATCCTTGCTATATTTAACATTAATGGCAATCGCAGAATAACTGTTATTAGTAGATTTTACAAGATATTAATATTACCAGAAAATATTTGCAGGATTGCTCCCTCTCCTTAATTCATTAAGCATATTGCCGGAAGATGTATCAAAAATGCGTATCAAAGTTCCTTTTTCAGAGGCTGTGGCTAGTTTTGTGCCCTGCAAATTAAGAGCTATACTGCTCAGTGGACCTTCGTGAGCGGATATTTCTAAGGGCATGTGATCTGTATGGGCCAAATCGACAATCTGTATGCGACCAGGAAGTTTTCCAGGAAACGCAAGAATGGAAGTAGTACTGCTAGGACTGAGTACACATAGACCTGAAATAATGGATCATACAGATTGGAAATTAAGTATGTACCACGCACAACGCTGACACTACAGTCACTGCACTAAAATTGCATATACCTGAAATTATGAATAGGTGGTTATAAAATTAGGAGTAGGCACCATGGGCGCCCATAAGCTGAATTCTAGGGGCGGGGGGCAAAACTCGTCAGAGGGGGGGAGCAAACCTTGTCTAATTGGCACTTTTAAAGCTATATAATAGAAATCTCACAACAAAAATATAAAAATAAGGCAGCATCATTCAGCCAGGGGGGGCGGGCACCGCCCCCCTTCTTATGGGCGCCCATGGTAGGCACTAGCGTCGAAAAGAAAAATCCCTACCCCATGTGGGGTTTGACGACTTTGTTTAGCCAAGACTGTCGCATACTTGTTATTGCAGATATTTAAAAATCAGAAGAGGGGTGCAGATATTTGGGCTTGTGATAGCCATTTTTCAGCAATAAATCTTATCTTATCTTATAAGAAAGCAGAGTTACGGCCGCAGAAGGCATTAGAGTCAATCAGCGCACTTAACCTGACAAAATTTTTGAAAAGTGACCTAAGTCTACTTTGCGCAGACTGGAGTTTGACTTTTATAGTTCTTTAAAATATGAATACTGCTTATTTATTTTCTACTGCTAGTACTAACAACTCAAAGCAGCGCCAAGTCGACTGATATCAACACAAGTGCGGACGCTCCTTCTCAGTCCCATTCTACTCAAAGCTTCTCTTTACCCTCTCCCAAGAACTTCCAATTTCCTTTAAACCTGTGATTCCCAACAAGGGACATAGGCCCCACCGGTGGGTCATGGCAATATTTTAGTAGGTCATAGGCAGGATGCGTACCCTTCGGCTGACTATACTTTACAGCCTTAATTTAAAAAAAAAAAAATATTGGTCATGTGACTTCCGCCGCATTTATGCGGATTTATACATACAAGATACATGATAGCATTGCAATGTCGTCATATATTGTATAAAAGATGTTGTATTCAGACAATATTTTTATTAGCGTAATATATACTAAGGAGACTTCGAATAAAAAGATAACAAGTTAATGGTCTTTTCAGCTTCCTTCAGGCAAAAAACGTAAAATTTTAAATAACAAAATTTAAATGCCATGAAGGGGGCATCAGGATCTTAGAAATGCCTAGGTGGAACAAGATCCAAAATTGGTTGGGAACCACTGCTCTAAGCCCTTCCTTACGACCTCTTCCCACCGCGTTCTAGGACAACCTACTTGTCGTTTAACTCCAAATGGAGGGTCAAAAAAAGACGGTCTTTGCCAATCTGTCATCCCCCATCCGCAGAACGTGTCCTAGCCATTTCAACCTATCTCTCTTTATAGCTCTGAAAAATGGGATAGAACCACATTTTTCGTAGAACTTACTGTTTGAAAAACAGCCAGTCAAACTGGTGCCCAACAATGTCCATAGACAATTCCTCTGGAAAACATTTAACAAATCCTCCTCCTTCTTCTGAACCATCCATTTCTCAAAACCGTACTTGACCACTATTGTCTTGTAGCTTTAACTAAATTTCTAATTAATTTTTTTTTTAATTAAATTTGTATTTTATTTTATTTTTAAAATAATTTATCTATTTATTATTTTATTTATTAATTATATATTTATTAATTATATATTTATTAATTAATTTATTTATTTTATTATTTATTTTTTTTTATTTTAATTCTTAATTAAATCATTAGCTTAAATTACTCTAATTCTGGTTCGCAAACTTATCTTCCTATTTTTCCAAAAAAAAAAATTTCAACTGTGAGTCAACACTAACATAATGCCTCTAATGCATTAGCTAATGAGTTTAATAACAGTTTCTTAAAATCACTTTTTTTTAATGTAGATATAATTTATTCACAAAAAAATAAACAAAAAAGCATGAAGCACAATAACCTGGGCTTGTATTGCAACTACAAAAAAAAAACTTACATCCACTTACATCAGTGCATTCGGGTCCCAATTCACAACAAAACAAAATAACATATAAAACATATAGAACTGCTTAAAATATATATATATATATATATATATATATATATATATATATATATATATATATATATATATATATATATATATATATATATATATATATATATATATATATATATATATATATATATATATATATATATATATATATATAATATATATATATATATATTGGAATTCATAAACCTGCAGGCAATGGTGCCTCAACTGCTCACGGAAGCCAGACCTTTCAGCAATATCCCTAATAGAAGATGGCATCTGAGACCACAGCACTGGAAGAATATGACGAGCAGAGAAAGCAGAGAAAGCGAGCAGTCGCAAACACTCTAATCGGCCTTCTATACATACCAGCCTGTCTCGTTAAATGCCCATGGACATTAGCAGCTGTCTCAAACATATGACGAAGACACTTTCGACCAATATTATTAATAATATCATACATTAGTTGAAGCTTATAAAATAAGCACAGCCCTGAAAACGGTGAAATACGGATTCGCGGATAAATATTTCTAACTGGAGCAAGTCTATCGATTCCATAAAAAGCACGCACAGCTGAATTCTGGAGAACACACAAAAGTTTCAGGTGATCATAAAATGTTCCAGACCAAACAGAACAACAGTATAGTAAATAAGGATGGACTGATGAGAAATATAAAAGACGCAAAAGACTAGGTACTACCCCTTTTAACAAGATCATATTAATAATCTTCAATAATTTATATCTGACTCCACAACCACCAAATTTTAAGGCCTCATTTACCACACTATCAGCACCCTAGGCCTATTATTTTCTAATCCTATTAGTACTGTCCTTAACTCTTCTTCACCAAAAAAAGAATCCAAATTGTATAATAAACTCCAATAAAATTAATTCAAACAAATTTGAATAAACTTCCAAATTGTCAAAAACGTTTTAATTATTTTCTAAATCAGTTCCTGTAACTGCGCCATCTCGCTGCACCTTCATGATCTTTGGAAATTTTATCCTCCAGATAATACCTGGAAAGTTCCTCCCAAATTCTCACCCTGAAGTCTAGCAACATCATAACTCAAGGAAGATAGTTACTCTTCCTAAATTTCAGCTTTAAATGAACTTTAGCCACTACTTTATGGTGTCCTTTACTTTTAAAATTAATAAATCAACTGCTATATACTCTAGTATATTAATATACTCTTATATAATATACTCAACAATTAATATAACCTAGTATCTTGTATCAATCCTGCCAGACTTAAATTTACCATGAGAACTCATGGTAAATTTAACCATCCGATGACCATCTGATGACCAAAAATGAACAGAATTTTAAAGTGGAAGGTAGAATTTTTGTTTCAAGAAAAAATTCTTCTTCTCCTTCCTACGAACCGATATACATGGCAAGCCCAAGATGACAGTATTGATCTTTAAGAAACAGATTAGCCGTGATGACGGTTGAAGCCCAGAGGCCGATATCGATAAGAAAAAAAACAGAGAGAAAAAAAAACAGCGGCGTATTAGTGACGCCGCCACCGATAGAATCAGCGGCGGCGTCCGCGCGCTTATGCAAGCTCGGCGGCGCGTCACCGTTTTTTTTTTTCGGCGGCGCGCCGCCGAATTTTCGGCGTGGCTTCGGGGTCTATGCATGAGACTTATAAATTTTCTTTTGAGGTCAAGTTATATTTATTAGGTTTATTCTATCATAAAAAATTAATATTGGCTATTCCTAAGCATATTGATAGACATTCCATCAAACTATCCCTGTCCCAAGCCTATCCCTGAAGTCATCCGGCTTTCCCTCCAAAAGGCTTAGTTAAGCACCAGTTAGTGAGAGATAGTGAAAAAAGAAAAAACATGTACGGTTCAAGGCGCACGATTTTTAAGTTTGAAATTCATTGCCAGTTTTTTTATTTTTCGTGTTTTTTTTTTAAGTTTTGTTTGTCTTATCTTAATTTATTGATTCCAAAATTTGAATTCAGCCCTTTGGGGCTTTGGACAGTAATTGTTTTTTTTTTAAATATCTCATCTTATCATATATTTTAGAAACTACTTCTAAAATATTTAGAAAATATTTTAGGAACTACTAGGAGAACAGTAACTGGCAAACAGTGATCATCGATGCGCGCTGAACACTCATCAGGACTTTTACTATTTTTTAAGCGCTAGTAGGGTCTGGCATAGCTTGAGAACAAAAAATAATTTAAAACAAATACTCAATTAAAAAAGGGAACCAGCAGTAGGGGTTTTAGGCCTCATAATCAGGGAGGGGGGGGGAACGTTCCTTAATAGGAGTTTAAAACCATCTGAGAACAGTCAAATATTATGGATGTAGATTTAGATAAGTTCAAAGTTAAGCAAATCAAGTTATTAAAAAGATTTCAGTTAGAGTATGGCTTTTTTCATTCCTGCCGTCTCATATTCAGGACACTAGTCCTGACCACTATGGCACACCAATATCATTAAGAGCACTAGAAGTTCCTATTCTGGCCCATCTAACAATCCTTCTGGCGTATCAATAATAGCCCAGGTGACGTGGGAACTTTCAATCCCGTTACAGTTCCGATTCTGGCGTATTTGAAACTCACTTCTGGCCTATTAATAATAGGCGAGATGAAGAGAAATTCTTCAATCCCATAACAATCCCTCTTTGGGCCTATAAATGAGAAGCCAGGTGATGAGCATTAATTAATCCCTTAGTGTTTTTAGTAATTTCTATATCAGGCGTTACTTCCAAGATCATTAACGCAATACAAGGTTGGCAAAGATAAGACCTGAATATGATTGTAACAAAGAAAAAATAGCAACAGAAGCATTTTTATTATCTACATTCCGCTATGAACGCATAGATATCGCTAAAATCCGAATCATGCGAATCCAAAACATGATCTGAAATATTAACCATCACCAACTAGAAGTCTGAATCTTGATCAGAAATATTAGCCAGAACAACTACAAGTCTGAATCCTGATCAGAAATATTAGCCAGACCAATTACAAGTCTGAATCCCGATCTAAACGTTACCAGCAACCAAATATTAGCCAGCATCAATTGAAAGGCCGATTCACGATTAGAGACATTAGCCAGCACTGACTACAAATGATCAGAAATATTAACCAGCACTAATGACAAATTCGAATCATGATCAAAGATATTTATCATCACTGTCTGCGAGTCCGAATCAAGATCTGAAATATTAACCAGAACCAACTACAAGACAGAATCATGATCTGAATTATTAAGCAGCACCAACTACAAGTCTGGATACGGATCTGAGCATTAACCAACGATCTAAAATATTAGCCAAACTCATGATCAGAGACATTAGCCAGCACTCACTGCAAATCAAAATAATAATACGAAATATTAACCAGCAATAACGACAAATTCAAACGATGATCAAACATATTTATTATCACTGTCTGCGAATCCAAATCATGATTAGACATCCAGCAAATCAATGATTAAAGTTAAAAAACTCACCTTTTGGATTGAAGCAAGTTTCAAAAACATGTAACTGCTGAGGCGTTTGGGTAAACGTATAGACCTTGATCAACATATCTAACACGACAACAATACGATCTCGTCGTAATCGTACTGTACGAACCGGCCCAGAAAATTCGATTTCAATCACAGATCGCTTCTTCAAATCGTCCCATATAACAACTGGAAAAAACAAAGATCGCTTCTTCAAATCGTCCTATATAACAACTAGAAAACAAATTAGCAGATATTTATAATTTTAGCTTTATAACATCTAAACAAAATTGGAAATTAAAATTAATTATTGGAAATACTAGTACTACTACTACTACTAACAACTCACCACAGCACCAAGCCACATAAGGTCAACACAGCTACGCACGGTCCTCCTCCATCCCAATCTATTCAAAGCCTCCCTTTTTACAACCGCCCACGAAGTTCCCATTTCCCTCTTTCTTTATGACGTCCTCCCAACCCAGACGAGGACAGCATGCTTTCTGTTTAGCCCTAGACAGTTAGCCAAAAAGCACAATCTTCGGCATTTTGTCATCCTTTATATGAAGAGCATGCCCTAGCCATCTCAACCTTTCTCTCTTTACAGCCCTAGAGAGCGGTATTGAACCACATTTTTCGCATAGCCTATTGTTTGAAATACGGTCAGTCAGCCGGGTACCCAGAACAATCCTTAAGCAATTTCTCTGGAAAACATCTAGCAAATCTTCATCCGCTTTTCTCAGCGCCCATGCTTCAGAGCCATATTTGACCACTGTCATCACTGTAGCTTCTAATACTTTAATCTTGGTTTGCAGATTTATCTTCCTATTCTTCCAAACTTTTTTAACTGTGGAAAAACACCCTGAGCCTTGGCTATTCTAATTTTAACATCTTCACTGCTCCCATCATCTTTACTAATAATACTACCAAGGCAAGTGAAGCTGCCCCCCTGATCAATCTTTTCATTACCCGACGTCACCTTTTCATCTTCACTTATTCCTAGCCTTAGTGACTTAGTCTTCTTGACATTAATTTTCAAACCTATTCTAGCACCCTCAAATCGCAAAACCTCTAAAACTTCACTCACTTTGCTCACACTTTTACAGTTTTCATTGGAAAATAACTTCCTATGTCTTCCAAAGCTTTTGGGAACCGTCTAATTTATTTAAAATCATTATTTTTAACACAGCATCAAACAAACAAAACTAATAGAAAACAAAATAAAGCTACCACTGAATAATAGCTTCTTATACTTTTTAAGGTTTTCCGAAAACCAGTAAAAAAAATAGAAACGCTTTATTTTTATTTTACACATTAATGCCATATATTTTAATTATAATCGTTGTGTATCAACGTCATATTAAAAATGTTTATTTACAACCTATGATCAAACACTTCATCTCTCTCTCTCTCTCGCTCTCTCTCTCTCTCTCTCTCTCTCTCTCTCTCTCTCTCTCTCTCTCTCTCTCTCTCTCTCTCTCTCTCTCTCTCTCTGTCTCTCTCCTTTGATAACTTATGATATTTGACCCTATACCTCGAATTGTTTGTCCGACTCGTAAAAAAACTAAACAAAAACGACTATAATCAAATTTTGCAGTGTATAGGGTCAAATCTCATAAGTTATCAAAGGAGAGAGAGATAGAGATAGAGAGAGAGAGAGAGAGATATAGAGAGAGAGAGAGAGAGAAAGAGAGAGAAAGAGAGAGAGAGAAAAATAGAGAGAGAAAGGGAAAGAGATAGAGATTGAGATATAGAGAGATATAGAGAGAGAGCACCGAGAAAGACGCCTACTGTAGAAATTGTAATAATAAGGGGCACACGGCACAAGGACCAGAGGAAACAGGTCCCACCCCCAATAGATAAAGGCCTCTCATTTACCCAATGTCCCACTCAATTTCCTCTACTTAGCGCCAAATCGCAGCCTTCCACTTCCCAACTTCCACTTTTATCGAATCCACAAGCTATTCATCATTATAATCAAAAATGGCAAAGTTTAGCCACATACCTCATCGAGGTATGATCTCATCGAGATCTCATCGATTTCCCATCTCATCGAGGTTTGTAGTGAACCAGTTGAACTGAAGAATATCCTTAAAAAAAGACCATTACTACGCTCCTAGGAGAGGAATTCTGGCAAAAGCTACGGTCCAACTTTTATCCTTCAAAGAAGGCATGGAATGCCATTCTAACTCAATATTTCCTACGATCCCAACTGTTACCAAGTCCCCTAGAAATTTGAAAGAATCACCAGCACCTGAAACGATGGTAGAAGCCCATCGCCATATTTTTATTTTGCACATTAATGCCATATATTTAAATTATAATCGTTGTATATCAACGTCATATTAAAAATGTTTACTTACAACCTATGATCAAACACTTCATCTCTCTCTCTCTCTCTGTCTCTCTCTTTCTCTCTCCTTTGATAACTTATGAGATTTGACCCTATACCTCGAAATGTTTGTCCGACTCGTAAAAAAACTTAACAAAACGACTATAATCAAATTTTTGATCAGTTTTTCAAAGTTTTTTCGCACCCCAGCCCCTCCCCCCAAAAAAAGAAAGACCCGTTTTTAAAAACTCCCCCCGCCCCCGAAGAAAAATCCTGGGTACGGTCCTGACCAATTGTATTTTGATTTGGGAAACTCATCAGAGTAATTAAGACCTAAAACATTTTATTTACAACCTACGATCAAACACTTCATTTATCTATCTATCTGGCTCTCGCTTTGATAAGCTCTGTTTTAGTACAAACTAATTATTTGCTTTACAATTATTTCTATAAAATATTTTATAGATATCCTAAGATTTTTGATAGTATTTATAAATGTGGCTTAATATGAAATTTTAAAAGGCTGCATTGATCTATAGCACAGAGCGACATGACACCTTTCAAAAACAGATATCGTTCTGTATTTCCCCCCTTCTCAGTTTATTCTGGAATTAAATAGTGCTTTTAGTGCACAAAAAAAAAAAAAAAAAAAAAAAAAAAAAAAAAAATGGTGGGTAAGTCCAAGTGTTTTATTTTCCAATTTCCTTCCAAAACATTTGGACAGAAAATTTTGTTGTACTAAGGAAACGTGCATCAAAAACCTTTCCATTTTCGATCCATTATGAAAAATATTGCTTGTCCCATTCCCATTGGCCTTGTGCCAGAATATTTGTTTTTGTATTATTTGGCGAAAGAGCTGAAATTTTAGTGTAAAAAAATGAGGGTTAAGGGGCGACGGTTCTCAAATACGTTTTTGGGATGTTTTAAAAAAAGAAGCTTTATGTGATAAACGGGACGTTTTTTGTGACAATTTTGTTGCGACGTATTATTGAATAATAGCTTTAAGGCTCTTATACATGCAGAATTTAAAAAGGAATTTGCATCGCATAGTTTCAACTGAATAGCACCTCAGAAAGGCAAATTCGATGTAACTGCTCTACGATTTTAGACTCTAGGAAAACCATCCGTAATCAAAGTTTTATCAGTGGACTATATTCTTGTTAGGTGGATACTTCGAACAAAGTCTACCGCCAACCAGCACAACATAGTTGAACCTGAATAGCACCTCAAACAAGCAAATTGGATGTAACAGCTCTAAGATTTTAAATTCTAGGCAAAACCCAAGATAATTGAAGTTTTACTAGTGGACAATACCCTTGTTAGGTGGATACTTCGGACAAAATCCAATACTGACCAGCGCCACATATTTACACCTGAATGGCATATCAATAAAGCCGATCAGACTTTAAAAACTCTACGATTTTGGACTATATGTAAAACCTATTATAAATGAAATTCTAATAGCGGAACATACCCTTGTTAGGTGGATATTTTGGACAAAGTCCGCCACCAACCAGCGCCAAATAATTGCACCTGAATAGCATCTCAATAAAGCCAATTCCTCCATCCGCGAAGTCTTGTCTCTCTTTTTCTTTTAATGGTTCACAATTGTAAACACGGAATCCATTTTCTAATCCACAAGCAAAGCAACCTAAATAAAAAAAAAAAGAAGAAACATATTAAATATAAGGAACAATTCTTACCAAAAATCCTCAACCAAGGAAACTTATTTTAACACAATGTTTTTCTTTCCTTAAAAGCAGATCTACATATTACACAGCTGATGTCTAAATAAGCATATCTATGAGTGTCTAAACTTGGAATATATCATAGCATGGGTCATACCCAAAGATAGGGATGAAAAAATCCTGGGACCTCAGCCTAAGAGGGGTCAGGTTCTTTTATAGGCGAAAAATGGAGTATTTTGCTTTTTCACTTCCAATTTATAATAAAAAATTATTCGAGGCTTTGGTTACTTAATCTAACTATATATTGAAAGTACAGGTAACTAAACAGATGTCTGGAAAATGCAAAGGGTGGCTAAAACCTAAAGGCGAGCGAGTTCTCCGGAGATTTTTCATAATTCATATACTCAGTGACTTTCAATCATCAGAGGGAATATAAGTGATTATTTTAAAGAAAAGCCAGTATTGAGCACACCATAAAGAGTTTTTACAAAGCCTGTGGGTTTCCTTGAGAGATGACAAATCGTATGCTTTTTTTTAGTAAACAAACTGTGTTATGAACCAAGGATGTTGTACCTCTGAATCAGCATCCTGCACTTTCCTTCATCATCCATCATCCTTCATGATCCTTCATCATCCATCCTTCACTTTCCTTCATCATCCATCCCTCACTTTCTTTCATCATCCTATATGATCCTTCATCATCCATCCTTCACTTTCCTTCATCATCCATCATCCTTCATGATCCTTCATCATCCATCCTTCACTTTCCTTCATGATCCTTCATCATCCATCCCTCACTTTCTTTCATCATCCTATATGATACTTCATCACCCATCCTTCACTTTCCTTCATCATCCATCATCCTTCATGATCCTTCATCATCCATCCTTCACTTTCCTTCATGATCCTTCATCATCCATCCCTCACTTTCTTTCATCATCCTATATGATCCTTTATCATCCATCCTTCACTTTCCTTCATCATCCATCATCCTTCATGATCCTTCATCATCCATCCTTCGTTTCTCGCATTTTCATGTAACCTTTGGCATAGTCGTTTGCGCCTCGCAAAATTTTTTCCCAAGAGATCCGATAGGTTATGAGAGATCCCATAATTTAAAGGATGTGGAAGACGTTCTTCAACAGCTTTATTGGGTCTAAAAGGAACATTTGGCTATATGAAGGTGGTTCTAAATCACCTTCAGTGGTTTGTGATGGATATGCCGCTAAACTAATTTTGTGATAAATTTGTCCACTTACGTTGAAGCTAAAAACATAACGACTATTGTTGGTTCAATCATGGTTTACGTTGAATAAAGCTAAAGCGAACCATGAGTTCAAGTTTCGAATTTGTTTGTGTATCTCTTTTGAGAGCAAGTGACGTCCTATAAAAGGCCAAACGTTTTAAGAGGTTATATAATACCTAGAGGACAAAAACATAAATTAACAGTTGCTCAAAAGGAGACCATCAAATGAGACAAGATCAAGAGGACGCCCTGAAAAATGTAGATTCAGTGGTAAAAATTAGCAACCTAGACCATCAAATGTGATGAAGACCAATCCAAGAAGCTATCGTAAGGGGTATTGAAAAAACGTCTGAAGTAATGATGAACGAAAATAAAGAACAAAGAAATATCCAGTTAGAATACTTGCAACAACGAAAATTACAACGAGTTAAAAACAAAAGTGAAGAACAAAGAAATTTGTGGCTAGAAGATAAGTGGCAGCAAGAATAACAGCGAGTGAAAAACGAAAGTGAAGAACAAGAAAACATACGGTTACAAGACATACAGCAACAAGGATGAGGACGAATAAAAAATAGGAACGAAGAACGAAGAAATATGCGGTTAGAAGATAAGTGGCAGCGAGAATTACAAGCGACAGCAGGAATCAGAACGTGTCAAAATGAAAGTGAAGAACAAAGAATTGTGCGGTTAGCAGACACGCGAAAGAGAGTATCAGAAGGTGTCAAAAATGACAGCAAAGAACAAAGAATACAACACAGTCACCTCGGTTTTGAAGCGTGGAAAAAACTGCGTCAGTGTGGTTCATATCGGTCAATTACTGTTTCGTGTAATCTTAGCAAAATTTTTGAATATATCCTTCTCCTTTTCACTTCAAAAAATGTTAATTTTGGTGAAAACCAATTTGGCTTTCAAAAAAGGTTGGGGTGGCAGCGCGCCCATCGTGTACTAGCTTCCCTCCTGTTGCAATCTGCTAGTAATAAATCTCCTCTTCTCATCTGTGCTCTTGATCTTTCGAAAGCTTTCGATAGTATAGTCCACTCACACACACTCAATTCAATTCAATTTATTATTCGAATAAAAACATAACACAAACATCAATAACAATAAAGATCCTAGAAGAAAACTTGTTAAGGACAAAAAAAAGAAAAAAAAGAAAAAAAGGAGAAGAAGAAGCCGACCAACACAGTAACACAGAAATTGACGACTCCTCACAAAGTCTCTTCGGGCGAGGATCATGTTCAAAGCAAAACCCAAGCAAGAAGATACTCAACAAGAATGCCTGACGACTAATTAATGTGTGACTTTTCGTTTTTAACTAATTTATCCCTTTCTAATAACATTGCTTTTAATTATTCCGATATAGAAAGTAACCAGCACTCCAACCCTATAAGCAGACCCGATGGTACCTTAACTCATACTAATTGTAGATACTTTGATATTCTCGATTTTGCTACGAATGTGAAGCCAAAACTAGTCAATAATAATTCCCTTACTGTTCTTTGTTTCAACATCAGAAGCATCCGGGATAAGTGGCTCAAGTTTAAAGATTTAATTTCATTCAATGGTGTCTGCCCTTTTGACGTAATAGGATTAACAGAGACATGGCTTTCCAATAATGATGACACTAGTGATTTTTTACTCCCTGGTTACCAAATAATCCATATGCCCAGGAGATTGACTAAGTGTTCTGGGGGTATCTCACTTTACATCCGTTCGAATGTAAGTTTTACCAGGCTATCAGAGGGCGAATCTATTTTCTCTACACAAATAAGTCTCAGATGTATTTATTCAATAATTTTTAACATAGTTATCGGCCTAAATTCCTATATACTCTCTTTGTTTTATAAACATCCTCCATTTCCGACCTCATGTTTTGTAATCTGTTTGATGATTTCTCTAATCTTATTAATCTACCCCATAAAAAGGCAATAGTTCTTGGGGAATTTAATTGTAACCTACTCAATGTTGGTAAAAATATTGAATCTGACACTTTCTTTGAATCAGTGACCGCGAGGGGTCTTCTACCCACAATTTGTTTCCCCAGTAAAGTTGATCCTGTGAGATCAACTGCCCAACTGATAGCAATGAGATGCTTCAAATCATCGGTTCTCTCCCTATTAGTTTTACACCTGATTGTCTTGGATTAAGTAATAAGCTCCTGAAGACCATATCTCCTTTTGTTTACGAGCCCATCAAGCACATTGCCAACCTATCTTTGACCCACTGAGTTTTCCCTGATTTACTAAAGTCAGTCGTTGTTATTCCAGTTCTTAAAAAGGGTGATCCAACTGAGACAGGTAATTATCATCCAATCTCTATTCTCCCTGTTATATCCAAAGTGTTCGAGAGAATTATCTTCAGACGTATGTCTCCCTTTCTGTTTGGCAGTCAGAACTGCGTTTCCTTGATTTCTTCTCATCAATATGGCTTTCGGCAAAAAATTTTCAACTTCACATGCTCTAACTGACGCCAAACAGTTCATACGCTCACAACTCGACCTTAATAAAACTGTGCTGGGCTTATTTTTGGATTTCTTCAAGGCCTTTGACACGGTCGATCATAGTATTTTAATAAATGAATTTAATAGTTGTGACATTTATGATGTTCTTCTCTCTCGCTTCTACTCTTGTATAAATTGAAGTGTACTGAGAAAGTGCTGATGTTGAGTATCCTGTTAGGGACTCAGCAATTACCTGTTTGGAGGGGTGTCCTGCAAGGCTCCGCTCTAGGCCCGATTTTATTTCTCCTATATATCGATGATCTTGTTATGAATCTGGACCTTTCAGTGTATCCTGTACTATTTGCTGATGACAGCAACTTCTTCATCACTGGCACCAATTTACCATCGGCAATAACCTCTGCCCATGTCCTTCTCGACAGAGTCCATGCGTGGTGCCTTACAAATAACATGACCATTAATAGCAAAAAAAAAGTCAATCAATCAATCAATCAATCAATCAGCCTTTTATTTTTAAATAAATGAACAAACAAAACAATTAACATGAACATTTCGACTCAACGCAATGCTTGTACGAGTCACACCCGATATTTGTAAACAAATTTATGTTTCACTATGAAATGAGAAGAGAGGAGCTGATAACATAAGAGGGGGATATAAAATTAGAAAGGAAAGAACTGAGAAGAGGTGGAGTAAAAGAAGGAGAGCGAGAGGATAAGATACAAACGAAAAATTGAGACATTAACTCGTGCATCATCCAATACTGTGTAAGAGAGGTATCGTTTTTGGAATGTGCCAAATGCTACCTCTCTTACACAGTATTGGATACTGCACGAGTTAATGTCTCAATTTTTCGTTTGTATCTTATCCTCTCACTCTCCTTCTTTGACTCCACCTCGTCTCAATTCTTTCCTTTCTAATTCTTTATCCCTCTCTTATGTTATCAGCTCTTCTCTTTTCTTTTCATAGTGTGATATAAATTTGTTTACCAATATCGGGTGTGACTCGTACAAGCATTGCTTTGAGTGGAAATGTTCATGTTAATTGTTTCGTTTGTTCATTTATTTATGTTTCGTTTGTCAAGTAGTATTATACAGAACCCCCTGCAACAAACACGTAACCCAACCTGCTCTTGGTCTCAAGTACTCCTCCAACATCATCCCACAAGTGGTGGTTGCCAAGTTTGCCAAGTGGAGGTGTATTTATTGACTCATGCTTATCATTCTCGAATCATATTTCTTACATAACAGCAATAATTTTGAGACAAGTAGCTATGATTAACCGTGTGAATTATTTTCTTCCTTCTGACATCCTAGTTACCCTCTATTATTCATTTATTTTTCCTTACTTTTTTTTTACTGCGGATCAGTTTGGGGAAATACAAACCGATCCTTCACTAAAAAACTCAAATTTGCCCAAAACCATGCCATTAAAGCAGTTTTTCGGCTTTCCTGTCTATATCCAACCCTAGATTTGTACTCAGATTTTGGAAAAGCTCCACTAGATCAAATCATACAAAAACTAAGCTTATCGCTCGCCTACTCTGCTTTCCACACTAATCTTTCTCCTCAACTACTAACCTATTATAATATTAATGATTCGGAAGCCCACTGTTGCCGTTCATCCAATAGAGTCTTTATAATTCCTAAATGCATTTCAAGTGCTGCACAGCAATCTGCCATTTACAGATCCATTATTTAACAAAATACCCTCCAGTGTTGAGGTAGCCACAAGTTTCTGCATGATGTACAACAACGTAACAAAACTTGAAAATATAATTTAATCTTTCAACTTTTAACCAATTTGCTTTAATTTTCTATGTTTTATTCTTCTATCTTTTTTTTCAGTGTCACTTAATTTTTTTTTTTATTTCCTTAACAAGTGTTCTTCTTGGGGCTTCTACCATCGTTTCAGGTGTTGGTGATTCTTTCAAATTTCTGGGGGACTTGGTAACAGTTGGGATCGTAGGAAATGTTGAGTTAGAATGGCATTCCATGCCTTCTTTGAAGGATAAAAGTTGGACCGTAGCTTTTGCCAGAATTCCTCTCCTAGGAGCGTAGTAATGGTCTTTTTTTAAGGATATTCTTCAGTTCAACTGGTTCACTACAAACCTCGATGAGATGGGAAATTGCGAGGTATATGGCTAATCTTTGCCATTTTTGATTATAATGATGAATAGCTTGTGGATTCGATAAAACTGGAAGTTGGGAAGTGGAAGGCTGCGATTTGGCGTTAAGTAGAGGAAATTGAATAGGACACTGGGTAAATAAGAGGCCTTTATCTATTGGGGGTGGGACCTGTTTCCTCTGGTCCTTGTGCCGTGTGCCCCTTATTATTACAATTTTTACAGTAGGCTTCTTTCTCAGTGCAATTTTCTGTAACGTGGCTAGCTTTACCACATTTTCGACATGATTGGAGTTAGACCCCGGCGCCGCGCCAGCGGATCGACCGAACGCCGCCGACCAGAGGCCCGGTCGACCGCCGGGCCTAATTGGAGTGACTGTCCGGGTCTAATTGGAGTGACTGTTTACAATTATTTTTGCTATGACCATGAGCTAGGCAAATTGTGCATTGTAGGGGCTTTGGTTTATAGGACTTATGGCAAAGGGCCATACAATACAAAAAACTTCTCATTGCAACTCTTTTTTGCATACAATGAGTACTGAGCGACTGGGTATGACATTGCCATCATTTTTCAAGCCAAGTCTGGTGGCTGTTGTTGGTTGGACGGGATGACCCGAAGAATCAATTAGTTCAGCTGTAAATTCCTCTATTGGTGTACCGGTGTCTACACCACAAACCACGTATTTATACTTTTCTACTTCTTCTGAAGTGGCAAAGATTTTGGAACCCTCAATGATTAGTTCCTTGGACCTTGAAAGGACTGAATCCGCAGCCTTGTGAGAGGTAAAATTCAAAAGAGTATGTATATATATATATATATATATATATATATATATATATATATATATATATATATATATATATATATATATATATATATATATATATATATATATATATATATATATATATATATATATATATATATATATATATATATATATATATATATATATATATATATATATATATATATATATATATATATATATATATATATATACTATATATATATATATATATATATACTGGGATATCTACTGGATTTTCAGTTATAGAGGTAATTTTTGGGTCACTTGAACTTACAGAGGTAAAACATAACTGCAAAATTATTTCGAGTTAAGCATGGTTTTTCTTCGACTTAAATAGGTTTTTTGAACGGGATTGAAAATAATTCAAGATATCGAGGATTTCGTGTTATCGAAGCCTGTGCCCCACATTCGCAACCAGAGGTCTATAGGCTAGAATTATATAGAGACATAATGAGAGCAGGGGCTAGGATGAGGTCAAACTAAAATCAGCCACTCCTAAAGGGGGGGGGGGGCGACCGGGGCATTTTCCCTGGTGCCAAAACTTGATGGGGCACCGTGGCCAGGGAAAGTCCTTCTTTTTTTCTACTACAGTTTTTCACTTTGATTTGACTCTTTTTTTGCTTATATTTCATGCGGGAGGAGGTACTGGAATTACTTCTTCCCATGTACCACCAAACGTAGGAACAGCTCTGCCTAAGAGCAAATTTGAAAATCTATTGAAAAGAAATTTTCTGAAAGTGATGGAATAAGAATTTTGTTATTATAGTGTTTAGCTCAGAGAAGGTGATAAAATAAACTCGGTATAGGATAGAAATCAGAGAAAAAAATATATATATCATTTAATCCCCATTCAATGGCACTGTGAAAATTAATAATTACTGTCATTGAAATTATGTCCCAGCTCCCCATTCATCCCCACTAATGGAGTCAGTTATAGACTTCATAGAGCTAATGGAGTTAGCTATGTCAAAACTTTGTAGAATTTATACTTTTTTAAATTATGATTTTAAATCCACTTCTAATGAGAAATAAGCACACACAAAAATGCAAACCCTTGAAATCAACAAACTATTCTAGATAGCATTCCGATATCTATATCAAACAATCCGAGGTAACGAACTGTAAGGAAGGAACGGTGCGGCTCAATAGTAACCCAAACTCTATGAAACGGAATTTCTATACAAATAAGATATCTCAAAAGAATTAGCTTATTACGCTGATTCCAAATATATGAGTTTCATTGAGCTTAGTGTTACCCATCAAAGGCTATGAGCCCGAGAAAAATTGCCTGATTTTTGAAAAAGGGGGAATCATACCATCAGAGTCAGCATATCAGACAACCTTACTATAGAGGTTTCAAGCTCCTATCTGCAAAAATGTGAAATTTTGTATTTTTTTCTCAGAAGAAAGATCACAGATACGTGTTTATTTATTTATTTTTCTTATGGGTGATCGTTTGAATTCAGTGGTCCTAGATTATAGGGAGAGGTTTATTCGAATGGACACAAATAAGTTTTTTCAATTGAAAGTAAGGAGCAACATTAAAACTTAAAACGATCAGAAATTATTAGGTATATGAGAGGGGTTGGGCTCTCCTCAACAACTAGCCCTTTACACTAATGTGTGAATTTTGTCCCAATTCTTTAAGAACGACTCCTGTAACACAAGGGTTATTTAATTAGAACAATAAGAAGCTTTTTCAAAAGTACAAAAAAAAAATTAAGCGTCAAGAGCGAGGTGTTGAGTAGGGACAACCCCCCCCCCCATATACGTAACAATTTCTCTTCTTTGTAAGTTTTAATGTTGCTCCTTACTTTCACTGCATATGTGACCAAAATATTTAGTATTTTCTGTGAAATTTATCCCTGTCTATTAAAAAGATTTTATCCCTATTTGAACTTTTATTTATGATAGGTAATAATAATGAAAGTGGTTATTGCATTTGAAAAGAGCATTGAATAAGGAATCAAATGGTATATTTCTGTCTTTGTACCTGATTTTTGTCCTATAGGCCTATTTTACCAGTGTTGCCTTCCATAATATCTGCCCCAACTACACAAACACAAGCAAAAATTTAGAATTAATCTACCCACAATACAGCATTGAGAAATATAAAGGATTGGCAGAAAAAATAACTTAAAAAAACTATTTATTTCATCCCAAAACAAAATCATACTTTCCAAAACAAAATCATACATTCAAACCAATGGTTTGAATTTGAGACTCGTCCAATTTTTGAAATTAGTGGTTCCACCACCACTTTGTTGGGAGCAATGGTAAAAAAATAGCGATATTGAACTGTTACATAAATGTTACTGGCGGAGAGCATCTTGTATATACACAACTTATGATTACACGTCTAGTGTAAATACTAAAAAAAAACAAAAAAAAACTTACCATTATCCTGGTTAAAACCCGAAAATAGTAAAGGATGTTTCATTTTTTCACCTGGGGTCTTCATTTCAGTCAATCAGCCAGCGTTTTGCAAAGAATAAATCCTCAGAGGTTACATACATCCCTCCCACTCATTCTTTCTGTCCTGTTCCTTACCTGTTAATAAATTCAAAATCAATTTTAGAACATGTACTGCTTGTTTGAGAAAACTATTTCAGTAAAAACAACATACACATTGAGCATATATACACAATATAAACTCTTTGCTCTAGGATATCTCCATCTGAAGAGCCACTATTCTAGACTTTTACCCTTGAAAAATACTTCTCAATCTTGGACATACGGACGCTAAAGCGTTCAAGAGTGTCGAACGACGAGCAACCAAGCTCATTGAAAAATAGCCATGATAGGCTTGGTGCAGAATATGACAATGGACTTGAACTTGAAGCTGAATGTGGAGGGGCTGATGTGCGAGATTCAAGTTCCTGCAGTTCATGCAATAATTGCATAATTGGCGCGTATTGGCTGCTACTAGGGTTCCATCCGTGGTCATCAGCCTATACTTCAGTCTTCTCATCAGCTGTGAAAGATCCTTCAGCAAACTGAAGCTTGTTAAGACAAGATTAAGAACTACAATATCAAATGATCTCTCACAAGCATTCATGTTGATGTCATATGATTGGGAGCTGCTTGATTCATTGAATATAAAGATGTTCTAGAGGACGTGAAAAGAGATTTGAAGACTTTAAAATCACTATTGTCAGTGCAGTAGCTTTTTCATCCTTCAGTCCAGTTATTTTGTTTTGTTTCTGATCAAAACATATCTTTTCTGTTCTGAAAGAAAGTAGAAAAACTCTCAGTGGTGTTAAATATCCTTGAGAAGAGGACAAGTACCATGAACGTTCTTTGGCCTAGATTTCCATGATGCAGGAAAAAAGCTCACAATTTTATACTGCTGAAAATACAATGCTGCCCTCCCTTTACGTGAAAACTTCAGCAGCACCAAGTCCAGCCAAGCATCAGGGAGATCTTGAGAAGAGGACAAGTACCATGAACGTTCTTTGGCCTAGATTTCCATGATGCAGGACAAAAGCTCACAATTTTATACTGCTGAAAATACAATGCTGCCCTCCCTTTACGTGAAAACTTCAGCAGCACCAAGTCCAGCCAAGCATCAGGGAGATCTTGAGAAGAGGACAAGTACCATGAACATTCTTTGGCCTAGATTTCCATGATGCAGGACAAAAGCTCACAATTTTATACTGCTGAAAATACAATGCTGCCCTCCCTTTACGTGAAAACCTCAGCAGCCCCCAAGTCCAGCCAAGCATCAGGGATATCTGGCACAAAAAAAAAATGATTAGATGTATCTGTCCTCTTCCTACTGTAAGCCTACTTCTTACTTAGCAGGTAGTACTAATTTGCCTGATGGCGCAAATTACGGGGAGCGCAATTTCCTCTCATTGTTCAAGGCCCATTCTGATTAAACACACACAAAAAAAAAAAAATAATTCCTTGTATATGGAGGGCCATAGGTAAGATGGCCTAAGCCAAATGCCACCTTATCTTCTTCTTCTTCTTCTTCTATTTAACAGCAGGCGAGCTTTTCAGTAATACTATTTAGCCCTTTTCCTTTTGCTTCACTCTGTGGGCTACAGAGCTACTGGCTTGATTGCCTCATATTTATTAGATATATTCAGATATCTTTCAGCAGATATTTCGACTCTAGGAGTTCAAATATAAGATGATAGATGTCGATTTCTATGCTCGGTGTGCAGGTATAGTTGACTAGGCTCTTGGCTGATAGTGGGATTTTGTGGTGTTTAAAGTATTTTAACAGTTTACAAAGCAAGGTATGTTGTGCAGACGTCAGCATATTACATTCAAATAGGCAATGGTCAATTGTTTCATTATTCATATTACAATGCCTGCAAAGAGGGGACAGGGGAATTGAACCACTTGAATTAGAAAGCTTATATGAGAATGCAAGGAAATTTAGTCTATTTGTTCCAGAACGAAATTTTGCTCCCAATCCTTCTTTCCTTCTTCTTCTTCTAGAAGAAGAAGCTCCCAATCCGCCTCTGTGTTTAGTTTATGCTTTCTTCTTCTTCTGTTAGGCTGTTTTTATCCTATTAAAGGCTATATTTTCTGAGCACTAAATATATAAAAATTATGAGAGTCCATGGAAAAATGTGTAAATAAATTGCAGTGTGGTAATATTTCAAACATAGTAGAATATTTTAATCTTAAATGATTGCAAATTCAGTAAAAATGTCAGCAAACTCAGTATTATTTTTTCAGGCATCTTTTTTTGTTTTCTTTTAGTGTGAATTACATAAACATTACCTTATCATTTATTTTTAATAATCAAATAATATAATTACTATTTAATTATAATTCATTTTTATTATGTTAATGATTTATTTATTATTTATTTTCAATAATCAAACAGCATGAATACAATTAAAATCTAATTATAAATTATTTTTACTATCCGAATAACTTAATTATTTTTATTTATTAATTTAAAAAGTTTTCTTTTGGTGTAAATTATATTTGTATTACTTTTTCATTTATTTTTCATAATTAAATAGTTTTACTTTTTTCTTCTGTTTATATTTATTTTTCAGTCTGTACTGTTGATAGTTAGAATATAGGCTACACTTCTCTGTTTTAGAACTAATCCCCTTTTCTGGTTTTTGCTTATTTTAGGGTATATTAATTTAATAATCACCAGATAAAAAATCAATTATTAGAATAAATTAGTATTGTTCGACAAAATGAGCTTAAAAAATATAGAAATATACTAGTTTAATATTAAATGCTCTTTTCAATTATAATAATTCGTTTTATTTTCAATTGGCTTATATTCTCATGGATCAAGGTTGGTGTTCTACAGCAGTAATTTATATTTGTTATCAGACTCCTTGTTTCCCCTATCCATCACCCAAAAAAACAGTGAATCTGCAACAAATCAGTTTCTATTGCAAATACAAAAAGAAGGAAAAGATTCAACTTCTTTTAATGATGGAAAGAGATGTATAATGCTCAGATCCCACCAAATAAAGAAATCAAGTGTGTTAACCATTCCTCCCATAAGTGGCTTATGGGAGTAGCATTTCACAATGCAAGAACTGCAGACCAACAGCAAAACAAGTGTGGAGTGGAGGTCATTCTACAATGAGGTGCTGAAGCATTTGCCAGGACACCAGGAGCCAACAGGAGACATTGTTGTCAAAATGGATGAAATTCTATTGATTCAACAAAAATACAATAGGGAAAGGTCTCTAAACCAGGTTTAAGTATTTGGAGGGATCAAGAGGGCCAGCAAAGGAAAATTTATAATCTGTCTCCTAGAAGGTGGTGAGACTTTGAAAAGAGACAAAGAAACCCTAATCTGTCTCATAAAGAAAGACATAAGGATGGGTTCAATAATTATGGGTGACTGCTGGTAAGCATACTCTAGACTATCAGAGCTCAGCTATACTCAAAACCAGATAAATCACTCTGAGAACTGTGTTGACCCTGAGGATGTGACCCTCCATAGCCAACGGATTGAGATACTACCACATAGTGCTCTTCGAAAAAAGCTGCAAAACGTCAGGGATGAAGAGCCTGTACCAGACACATTATATGGCTAGATTTCTCTCCCTCAAAAACCTACAGGCCAGAAGAGCACTTTCATTATTTTTTTTATCTAATCTGGGGAGTTTTACCCTCTCTGGGTCAGAGCCCTTGCCTCACAGTGCCATGGGGGAAGAACCCACCCCGGGAATAGATTGAGATGAAGAGGACCTCCTGCTGGTTTTAGTCTATGAGGATGTTTAACTGTATCATCAAAGGTACATCTCCCTTTTTTTAACTTTTATAATTATTGATTTCATTTTTATGCACATTTGTAGAAGGACAACAATCTTTTTTTTTCTACATCCCTATTGCTTGCTTCCTATGTTTGCTATCCTAACACTGAGCAATTTTGGTGCTCTGAAAACACAACCTTTAATAGGAAAAAAGCAGCAAAGAGTAAAAATGGCAAACTTAAATGAATTTTAAATTGTGTATCCAATTGGATTGTGAAAAATTGACGCATGTGGATGCTAAAACCTTAACAAAATGGATTTGTAATTATATATAAGATTTTAACCAATATTTTAAAATTTATCTATAGCCAAAACAAGACAGAGGGGTATTGCCTTTAAAGGTCCATAAAGGGCTTAAAATTGAATATCTAAGTAAAGCTATTATTATGTTTGGAAAGAGCACAAAACAGGCATCAAATGGGGTAAACATGCAGTTTAAAACATAATTTAGCACAAAACTATGCACAAAGAGCACAAAACAGGTATGAAATGGGGTAAACATGCAGTTTAAAACATAATTTAGCTAGGATGAAAGTGAATGTCAGTTGATGCATCTTTTATGCTTTTTCATAGTTCAATAATTGCTTCTGGGGCAAATTGCATCTTGAGCCCTTAAAGGGGTCCCAAAAGTTTTGTATTTTTGTGACCACACAAAAAAGTTATCAATACTAGTACAGGCTTGGAAATGGGATAAAAACATACCATTAGTCTCTAAATTGTTCAAAAGTAATGCACTCCAATGATACTTTTTGAGCTGTCATGGAGCTGTAGCAACAGACAAAGCTATGTTTTTCATTGCAGACTTCTGCTTTTACTTCAAATCAAGTGCTAGATTACCAGGATTGTTCAAACAATTCATTTGTTGAAATACCTAAAAACTTACCCACTAGTATCTTGCAACTATACATCATAAATATAAGAGTGTTAGGTTTGTGAAAATACTCCTCACAAGATATATTTTGCACATCCCCTAGAAGTCTAAAATTTCCATGCAAACTTATTATAAACAACAAGCTTAGAAACTTTTCTGATTTAACAATTAAAGGCTTTGGTTTTAGTATGTCTCTGTTTTCAAGCCATTATGTAGCTATTTAATTACTGTGTATTAGATTGCAGAAGATAACAATAAAAGATATCAACCTTTGGGATCTAAGTGTACCTCCAGAATTATTTTCATCAATGGTAAAAGTTTCAGCATATCTAGAGAGCATCCCTTCTAAATTTTTATTGAAGATTTACCTTTAATTGGTTGCATAGAGCATAGAATTACCCCATGTACTTTTATTTTTGAGATTTCACGATAACCCTTAGGTCTACACCGTTGTGGTTCCATGCAATTTTTAAACATCATATGAAAATCTTTGATGAGTTAGTCAACTTCTGGCATCAATCCAGAAAGGAGGTAAGCGGGATCTGGGGTAGTTTTTACCCCACTAAACACTTACATAACACAAAAAAAACTATCAGGGTCAAATATTTTGAAAAACAGTTGTTAGAGGGTTTGAATGGCTAACATTTGATAAGGAAACTATGGTTGCACTACTTCCATAATTTACATTTTCTTAAATACAGATACTGATGGTCTTTCCTCATTTTTAGCAGGAAATATAGTGTTGCAACTGGTCCAAAAGTAATTGTTACCAAGAAGATGAATATTTTTATCCTCCTTTGACTTTCCATTTTATCCCTTACTTTTTTTTCAAAGTCAAAATTCACAGAACTCCTTGAAAGACACACAGATTGATCATATGAAGGTGAAAGGTTGCAATAGAAATCCTAATTTTCAGGTTAAACATTAGTTCAAAACTTAGGCTACTATTCTATTATAAATCTAACATAGCCTACTAGGCCAATTTGATTTTTACATACTGCCACCTCTTTCTCTTCTGTGTTAAATATTGTAACATGCCATGAATAGATATGAACTTAAAGAACAAAAATACCTGTAAAAATCAATGCTAGCATCATTATTTTATAAAAATTTTGATGCTGTCTCTGAGTACATAACTGTACAACCATCACAAAGAGAAATGATTGATTTTCAACAAATTTGGGTTGGTAAATGACAACTAACAATGATGTTGTTTTCTTGATGCTCCTCTGTTTATACCAAATTTTTTACAAATACAAAATTCAGCACTATTGTTAGTCAGCAGCAAAGTTTCAAGTAAAAAAAATTCAGTGCTATTGTTAGTTGACTGCAAAAAACACAGGCTTAAATTGAAACATCAGGAAAACAGTTTACATAAGAGTTCTCAATTGAATTTGTATTGTGATAAATAAGTATCTTTAGAGCATATTACTTCTGAACAATTTGTTTTTAGACTAATAGTATGTTTTCAACCACTTTCCAATACCTTTACTAGTGTTGATAACTTCTTTGTGTGGTTACAAAAATAAGATACCTTTGGGACCCATTTAAGGACCCAAGATGCAATTAGACCCAGAAGCAATTATCATTAAACTATGAAAGAGCATAAAAAAACATCAAATGAAACATTCACTTTCATCCTAGCTAAATTATGTTGTAAGCTTTAGATTTCCCTACAAAGATAGGTTCACCAAATTTATAGCTCAGTTATAGAAACATCTCTAAATTTACCAACTGCTTTAATGCCATAGTGATACCAAAACTATCTATAACCTATCATTGTAAAATTCTAGCTTAGCTACTTCTTTCTATCTTGAAAAGGGGTTAGGTTAGGAAAATGAAACTTTCAGTAATAAATCTAGGGCCCAAAATATACTCTGTGAAGGTATTAACAAGCTTCTACACTAACCCTCTTCTGATTTCTAGGTCTTAGAAATTTGCCTACTCAACATCCATTGAAATTTTGACAAAACAACATTTTACCTTAATTTTCAGTTTCTTTTTCTCTGGCTGAAAATGCAATTCCTTTTATTTGAGTAGAAATTTAAGCCATATCAAAGTTGTTGTTTTTATTCCTAAATTTAGGATATATATTTGCAGATCTTTGAAACCTCATAAATTAGGATTGAGCAAAGTTGTAAAGCTGAAAACAGTTTTCTTGCACTTTATTTAAACAGAAGATCTGTTTTGCAAGGTTTCACTTTGATCACACAAAGATTTTTGAAGGTCATAAAAGGTCATTACTCTCTATAGGAAGGAGTAGAGGTAGGTACTTCAAATACCTTCCCAGGATATACTTTAATCTGTAGACGTCCATGAAAGTTTCATTTTCCTAACCTAACTGCTTTCCAAGATAATGAAAAGTAGCTATGTTGACCTGTCAAGTAGCCTAGTCCATGGGTGCCCATAAGCTGAATTTTAGGGGGGGACCTACCTGGTCTAATTGGCACTTCCAATGTTTTGTAGGCCTAATAGAAATCTCAAAACAAAAATATAAGGTAGAATCATTCAGCCAGGGGGGGGGTCTGGAACCCCCTTCTGCCCCCCACATGGGTGCCCATGGCCTAGTGAACTTTCTAAGACTTAGAAATTGGAACAGAGTTAACATAAAAGCTTGGTAATACCTTCCCAGAGCATATTTTTGGCCCTGGATACATCACTGAAAGTTTCATCTTCTTAACCTAACCCCTCTCCAAGATAGTGAAAAATAGTTGAACTAGAATTTTATCTGTTCTATAGGCCTAGGCTATATTTCCACATTAGGGAGACTGAAAAATAGTTAAACTAGAATTTTATCTGGCCTATAGGCCTATATTTGCACATTAGGGAGACTGGGGAGGGGGAGTAAAATATGGCAGGACTGTATACAATATGTGTTAGCTATAATTATTCTACATATTTTTGCATGTTTTTTAATATGTTTTTTTATGCTGCATGTTTTTTTAATATGTTTCCTCCTCTATAGCCTAGGTACTTAACTAAGTATATACTGTTTACTCTAATTATCATAAACTATTAGTAGATCTAATGTTTAACAGCATTTTCACAAGTCATTTTTGGTCTTATTTCATTTTCTAGTAGCCTATCTTCTTAGCCTACCTCTACCCTATTGAGTAGCCTAGTGATATATTACAAACATAAAAAGATCTGTACTAAATGCATAGGCAATATGATAGGCAAGAGGCTGTTGCAAAATTAGCCTATAAAGAAAAATATGGCCATTTGTCTCCAGAGTAGTAGCCTATATTTAGGCTACCTAAGTGACAAAACTTCAACTTTGGCCTAGAGTCCACATCCGGCCCTGGAAATCACACTGCCAATGGATACAGCCCAAGAGGGGAAAATGTCATAAAAGGCCTTGTTAGCCTAAACTATATAGGCCTACATAAACCTTTACAACAAAAATTTTAGTACATTAAGCGGATTAGAATAATTTCATTATTGGTTTACTTATATGCAGATGAGCTGACTAGATGACACTACTTGTATAAGAATCCCATGGGCCGTCGTTTTACTTTCGAACTTTGAGTTTTCGCAACTCAGGTTATTTGAGGTTTGGGTTATTTGAGGTTTGGCTCACGCATGTTTCAGTGGAGTCAGTGAGTAGTCACTTAGAGATGCTGGGAGTTTCATTTATGAACTTTAGAGTTTTGACAAATATTGTTTTAGCTGGTCAGATATAGGGATGGAAAAAGGGCGATTGGAACGTTTGGGCCCAATCAGGCCCCGTGTTTGAAAGGACCCCACTCCACCATAAAAATTAAAAATTGATTCTTAAAATTGTGAAATGTTCTCAACAATTCCAATAAGTCTTGTTTCTTGTGAGAGATCATTTTCCAGGCTAAAACCACTTAAAAAAAGTGTTTCATACCAAAAATAAATCAGGATAGACTAAATATTTTACCAATTATGTTGACTGAAAGTGAATACACAAGGGTAATATATTTTAAAACTGTTTTAGAAGCATTTGCTGAACAAAAACTTAGAAATATGTAAATCCATATGCCCATATTCGGTGATGTAAAGTTCAAAAGGCATTTTCAGTAGTTTCATAATATCTAGGGGACACAAACGTAAGTTAACGTTAGCACAAAAAAAGAACAGAAGAGGACAAAACCGTAAGGTTAAAAAGAACAAACTGGACCATCAAATGAGATAAGATGAATAGAACCAAATGAGAAATGTAATGTATGACAGGTGATAATGAACAACCTAGACCACCAAAAGTGACAAAAGCTGTACTGATAAAGGACTTGTGCATACAATGTTCACACTCGAGAACAAACCGGTTTTATCTGTCATCAGAAACAAGTGACGGGTGACAGAATACATTGAACTTCTATAGTTTGGGCTTTAAATTTGCACATTAGAGGGTGGGTGTGGGGTAAAGTATTTGGACAGCGTAAAGTTAGAAAACAATTCTCACTTCATAATATGTAGAATAATTGTAGTTAACACATTTTGCTTGCAGAACCACTATACTTTACCCCCCCCCTAATGTGCAAAAATATAGCCCAAATTTGTTTCTAATGTATTATATTTACATTATGTTTTGGTATATTTCATTAGGATTGACCTGAATTCACTTCTCAACTGTGTATCATTATGCACACAAGTACCAAAAGAATATTATGTTAGAAGAACAGCAACCATCACAATCTTCGATGCCAACAAAATATGGCATAAAACCCAGTAAAAACCAACAAAGATGCCATAAACTAAACAAGGGTTATTTACATGTCATTTGGACCCTTGAACTCTATATGTACTCACTGTAGAGTCCTCCATTATCCCACAGGAAAAGTAGCAAACAAACAATGATTTATTTGGGGACTGCTGCCTGCTTGGTCAAATTGCATTTTTGCATGAACAATTTCCAAATGATTTTGTTTGACCTGTTACAAGACATCAAATGCTCTCAAAAGAGTTCCACAAGCAAATACGAAACTGGAACTCATGTTTCGCTTTAGCTTCATTCAACGTAAGCGATGATCGAACCAAAAATGGTCGTAATGTTTTAAGCATCAAAATAGCTGGGCAAATCTACAACAAAATCAATTTAGTGGCCCACACATCACAGACCACTGAAGGTGATTTTGAACCATATTCATATGGCCAAATCTACCTTTCAGAACCAAATAGAAATGTTCGCCTTTAAAATCTTTTAAATTATTAGATCAGTCGTAACCCAATAGACCTCCAGGAAGAAATATTGTGAGACACAAACAGCTATGCTAAAGGTTACTTGAAAATGTAATATATATATATATATATATATATATATATATATATATATATATATATATATATATATACATATATATATATATATATATATATATATATATATATATATATATATATATATATATATATATATATATATATATATATATATATATATATATATATATATATATACATACATATATAATTTCTGAGACCACACTGGCTAATCATGATAAACAAAAAATCGCGAAGAAGGAAACGAGGACAATTAACAGCCAGTGAAAAAATTGAAAAATTATGCAAATATTTCGGTCAAGACCTCCGCTTGACCGTCCTCAGTGCAGAATAAAACTGATAAAAATATAAAACCAAACCTTAAAATAAAAACACCAAACTAAAATTGGAAGACCCTTTCCTAGTAACGGTGAAAGGGTTACCCTTTCACCGTTACTAGGAAAGGGTCGTCCAATTTTAGTTTGATGTTTTTGTTTTAAGGTTTGGTTTTATATTTTTATCAGTTTTATTCTGCACTGAGGACGGTCAAGCGGAGGTCTTGACCGAAATATTTGCATAATTTTTCAATTTTTTCACTGGCTGTTAATTGTCCTCGTTTCCTTTCTTCGCGATTTTTTGTTTATAATATATACATATATATATATATATATATATATATATATATATATTTATATATATATATATATATATATATATATATATATATATATATATATATATATATATATATATATATATATATATATATATATATATATATATATATATATATATATATATATATATATATATATATATATATATATATATATATATATATATATATATATATATATATATATATATATATATATATCATACTCAGGCTCTTTGAAAATTAGAACCAGAGCAAAAGGTGGCCTTCTATAAGGATGGCGGTTTCAAATTACACCTCTTAGAAAGATTGAATGTCTTCTAGCAAGTTATGGCTTTATAGACTTTTGCTCTCTCTGCAGCAAGACTGTCTCCTTTTAAGAATATGTTGGAAAGTCACTGCTATGTTAATCGTGGGAAAAGAATCGAGTAGCTTCCTTATCTCCTGAAATAACTTTCCTTTGCATTCCAGGTTATAGATTTTTATAAGTTTAAGAGCAGTTCAACAATCCGAAAAGCTTGCTGTCTTACATAAGCGAGATAGAACTTTGTTGAAAACCTTCAACGACTCAAATATTGCTGCCAGTTCAGCAATCAAAAGTGTAGAGTCTAGTGGAAGAGACCTAAGAATGGTCAGAGAGGCATCTGAAATTATTGCTGCTGCAGTGGGTTTATTTCCTACTAGGGACCAATCAGTTTAAACAACTAGATGATTGTTTTGAATCTGTTGCTTTTTCTGTAAGAGTTAAGCTCTGCTTAGCTATGTTGGATACTCCTCTACTTGTCTTGTATATGCTCAACAATGATCAGTTTGAAAAAGAGGGCTGAAAATACTTTCTAAGACGCAATCCAAGTTGGATTCTGTAGCCAAGCGCTACGAAAAAAAGTGAAAATACGGTATCTCTCTCCATTAGTTTGAATCCTGGTATAATATTTGACAGCGGTTTTGGTTATTGTTTCGCTTATGGACATAATTCCTGCTAATTTTCTGGTACGTTCACAAGAAGTGTATTTACAAACCAATGCCCGTTCTGAGTACCATGCTCTAGATCATTTCAAACTGTGACAAGGTTTGTCTGTGGGCTTAAGGGCCACGGGGTTGGCCACGGTCTCAAGCCTGATATACTTCTTTCAAAAATCTGATTTTCCATCGAGAAAGAAATTTGGGATAGTATAGAACCTTCTTTCTTATACCAAAACTTTTTACTCACTCTCTCTAGAGAGATCTCTGCTAAGTAAAAAAAAATGATGAAAGTAATTCTATATAGAACAAAAGATCAAAATCTTACTGTGACAAGTCAAGATCGCAAAAAGTACTGTTGATTGCAATCAACTAATGCAAAAACCAACGACTAACCTCCAACACTGAGGTGCAAAGGCTCTGACCAATAAAAATCAAGGCATGTGAATTGCCCATTCAATTGAAGCACAAAACTTACCATTGGCCTTTCCAAGCTAATTTTATTCCTGCATGAGTCTCTAAGATCCTGCATTTTTTTTCAGAGGCTTTCTTAATTACTGAATTCTTTAAAGACATCTCGTGATCGGTTAACCGGATGCGAATACTAACAAGGAAAAGATTTTTAATAAATAGCTAAGACTAGGACCAGGATTCAAGTTATGAAATTAAAGAGAAACAAAATTAAGCTTATAAAAAAGGGCATTTATTTTATAATCGGAGCCAAGAACCCTAACAAATAGCCATATGCAACTGGGAGTAATGATGCTCGTCTGGATTTAGTTCCCTTGCAAATTTGCGCATGAACAACAACCTCCATGTACCTTTGGTATTTGGCTAGCCACCGGAGAACCAAATGCACCTAGGAATAGTTGGGTTGGCAGCCCTCCTTCCGAAACTTTTATTATTACGAATGGAACCAGAAATTCAACCTCGGATACATCAACTCAAATTGCTTTTCGACCCCGGACCACACAAGGAAGATTCCTTCTGAACATTGTTGACCAGCGTGGCATTAATGTGACCATCTGGAATGTCCTGACAATGAAGGAACCCGGTTCAAAGCTTCTATTAGGCAAAGAAATAAAAAAATATAAAGTGAATATAGCTGGAATCACTGAAACACATCTCCCCGGTAATGGTGAAGAGGGCATTGGCGAAGGGTGCACACTGCTCTGGTATGGCGGCAGTCGGAAAAGAGAAGGCGTTGGCCTAGTGCTGAACAGTGCCACACGCAATACCCTCCTGTCATTCGCAGCTGTAACACCCAGGCTCCTGTGAGAAAGTTTCGATGGGTTATCATAGGCAGCGCAATAGTGCTGCCTAAGTAAAGAACGATGTTGGCACAATGTATTAGTATTGTATTTCTTTTTCTTCCATGCCAGGGCAGTTCGTATCGAATGAGTTGTCGTTGAAACTTCGAAAAGGGCTCATTCCATTGGAAATTGGAATTTCTAGTGCCCTTTTTAATAGTCGAAAGTGATTGGAAGGCAGCTATTACCCTTTCCACGCCCACGATTTCCACAAAGACATCGAATGAAAATTTTGAAACAGCCATTTTGTTCAGCTTAGTTGATTTCCATATAGAAATTATGTTTTTGAGGAGGACACTCCCCCACAGCCCTGAGGGCAAGGGTTTTAAGTTTTGCGCTGAGGACATATAAGAACGATGTTGGCACAATGTATTATTTATTATTTTTTCTCTTTAGACCAGGGCATTTTGTATCGAAGAAGTTGTCGTAGAAACTTCGAAAATGGCTCATTCAATTGGAAATTAGAGAGGCTTGTGCCCTCCAACGTAGTTGAAAGTTCTGGAAATTAGGTCTTTGATTATGACAACCCTCCCACAGCCCTCAGGGTAAGGGCTGTAAGTCATGCCCTGGGAGCATAAAAGGTTTTTTTTTATAGAAAGCGTTGTTGCAGAAACTACAAAAAGGACTCATTCGATTGGAAAATTGAAATGGCCAGTGCCAATTTTAACAGACGAAAGTGATTGGAAGGCAACTAAAACCCCTTCCACGCCCACCATTTCCCCAAAAACATCCAATAAAAATTTTGAGATAGCCATTTTGTTCAACGTAGTTGAAAGCTCTGGAAATTATACCTTTGAGGAGGACACTCCCACCACAATCTTCAGGGCAAGGGTTTTAAGTTAGGCCCTGGGGGCATATAAAGTTTTTATGGAAATCTTTACCGTAGACACTTGAAATAGGGCTCATTCGATTGGAAATTTAAAGGGCTAGTGCCCTTTTAATAGTCGAAAGTGATTGGAGGGCAACTAACTCCCCTCTCACGCTCACCATTTATCCAAACACATACAATAAAAATTTTGAGATAGCCATTTTGTTCAACATAGTTTAAAGTTCTGGAAATTATGTCTTTGAGGATGACAATCCCTCCCCCTCAAAGCCTTCAGGGAAAGGGTTACAAGTTATGCCCAAGGGGCATATAAGGTTTTTATTGAAAGCTTTGTCATAGAAACTTGAAAAAGGGTGCATTCGATTGGAAAATCAAAGAGGTAGTACCCTTTTTAATAGTCGAAAGTGATTGGAGGGCAACTAACCCCCTTCTCACGCCCACATTTTCCCCAAACACATCCAATCAAAATTGTTACATAGCCATTTTGTTCAACGTAGTTGAAAGTTTTGGAAATTATGTCTTTAAAGATGACAACCTCTCCCCCCACCAGAACCTCAAGGGAAGTGTTTTAAGTTATGCCCTGGGGGCATATAAAGTTTTAATAGAAAACGTTGTCGTAGAAACTCAAAAAGGGCGTATTCGATTGGAAACTGAATTGGCTAGTGCCCATTTTTAATAGTCGAAAGTAATTGGAGGGCAAGTAATCCCCCTCTTATACCCATCATTTTCCCCATCACATATAATAAAAATTTTGACATAGCCATTTTTTTCAATGTAGTTGAAAGTTCATAGATTTAGGTCCTTGAGGAAGACAACCCCTCCACAGCCCCCAGGGCAAGGGTTTTAGGTTATGCCCTGGGGGCATATAAGGTTCTTATAGAAAAATTTGTCGTAGAAACTTCACTAAGGGCTTATTCATTTTGAAACTGAAAGGGTTAGAGCACTTTTTAATAGTCGAAAGTGATTGAAGAGCAACTAACCCTTCCCCCCTCACGCCCACCATTTTCCCAAACTCATCCAATTAAACTTTAGAATATTTATTTTGTTCAAAATAGTTGAAAGTTCTGGAAATTAGGTCTTTGAGGATGACCCTCCCCCCGCACAACCTTCAGGGCAAAGGTTGTAAGTTATAATCTGGGGGCATATAAGGCTTTTATAGAAAGTTTTGTCGTAGAAACTTCAAAAGAATTCATTTGATTGGAAATTGACAGGGCTAGTAAGGATTTCATAGAAGGCGTAGTCGTAGAAACTTCAAAACAGGCTCATTCGATTGGAAATTCAAAGTGCTAGTACCCTTTATAATAGTCGAAAGTGATTGAAGGGCATCTAACCCCCCTCTCACACCCACTATTCCCCAAACAAATTGAATCAAAATTTTGAAATGGCCATTTTGTTTAACGTAGTTTCAAGTTCTGGAAATTAGGTCTTTGAGGATGACAATCCCCCCCCCCCAAAAAAAAAGAACCTCGGAGACAGGATTGTAAGTTATGCCCTGGGGGCATTTAAGGTTTTTATTATAAGGTTTAATATTTTTATCCTACCACTGCTATTACAATTACCACTATTCCACGGCATCGCACCTATCATAGGCAGCTCAGTAGTGCTGCCTAAGTAAAGAATAACGTGGGCACGATGTATTATTTATTTATTTTTTGATTTCTTGGTCTTAGGCCAGGGCACTTCGTATCAAAGGAGTTGTCGTAGAAAATTCAAAAAGGGCTCATTCGATTGGAAATTGGAGTGGTTTGTGCCCTTTTTATTAGCGGAAAGTGATTGGAAGGCAACTAACACCCCTTCCGCGCCCATCATTTCCCCAAACACATCCAATCAAAATTTTGAGATAGCCGTTTTGTTCTACGTAGTTGATTTCCAGATAGAAATTATGTTTTGAGGAGGACATTCCCCCCACAGCCCTTAGGGCAAGGGTTTTAAGTTATGCCCTGGGGGTATATAGGCTTTTTATAGAAAGTATTGTCGTAGAAACTTCAGAAAGGGCCCTTTCTATTGGAAATTTCCATCAAAATTGCCATCCAATCAAAATTTTGAGATAGCCATCATGTTCAGCGTAGTTGATTTCCAGAAATTATTTAAATAGAAATTATTTTTTTGAGGTGGACACTCCTCCACAGCCCGCAGGGCAAGGGTTGTACGTTATGCCCTGGGGGGACATAAGGTTTTTATTATAAGGTTTATTATTTGTATCCTACCACTGCTATTAAAATTGCCACTTGTCCACGGCGTTGCACCTATCATAGGTAGCACAGTAGTGCTGCCTAAGTAAAGAACAACATGGGCACAATGTATTGTTTATTTATTTATATTTTTGGTTTCTTGGTCTTAAGCCAGGGCACTTCGTATCAAAGGAGCTGTCGTAGAAACTTCGAAAAGGACTCATTCGATAGGAAAAGGGAGTGGTTTGTGCCCTTTTTAATAGCAGAAAGTAATTGGAAGTCAACTAACATCCCTTCCGCGCCCATCATTTCCCCAAACACATCCAATAAAAATTTTGAGATAGCCATTTTGTTCTACGTAGTTGATTTCCAGATAGAAATTATGTTTTGAGGAGGACACTTCCCCCACAGCCCTCAAGGCAAGGGTTGTAAGTTATACCCTGGGGGCATATAAGCTTTTTATAGAAAGCATTGTCGTAAAAACTTCAGAAAGGGCTCATTCGATTGGAAATTTCCATCAAATTACCATCCAATAAAAATTGTGAGATAGCCATTATGTTCAGCGTAGTTGATTTCCAGAAATTATTTAAATAGAAATTATTTTTTTGAGGTGGACACTCCTCCACAGCCCGCAGGGCAAGGGTTGTAAGTTATGTCCCGGGGGCATATAAGGTTTTTTATAAAAAGCGTTTTCGTACAAAACTTCAAAAAAGGCTCATTTGATTGGAAATTCAAGGGGCTAGTGCCCTTTCTAATAGATGAAAGGGATTGGAGGACAACTAACCCCCCTCTCACGCCCAGCTTTTCCCCGAATATATATAATCAAAATTTTGACATAGCCATTTTGTTCAATGTAGTTGAAAGATCTGGAAATTAGGTCTTTGAGGATGACAACCCCCTCCCACAGCCCTAAGGGCAAGGGTTGTAAGTAAGTGCCCTGTGGTCATATAAGTTTTTTTTTATAGAAAGTGTTGTCGTAGGAATTTCAAAAAGGACTTATTTGATTTGAAATTGAAATGGATAGTGCCCATTTTAATAATCGAAAGTGATTGGAAGCCAACTAACACCCTTTCCACGCCCACCATTTATCCAAACACAACCAATCAAAATTTTGAAATAACCATTTTGTTACAAGTAATTAAAAGGTCCGGAAATTATATCTAAGAGGATGAAACTCCCCCCACAGCCCTCAGGGTAAGGGTTGTAAGTTATGCCCTGGGGGCATATAAGATTTTTATTGAAAGCTTTGTCGTACAAACTTGAAAAAGGGCTTATTCAATTGGAAATTTAAAGTGCTAGTGCCCCTTTTAATAGTCGATAATAATTTGAGGGCAACTAACCCCTCTCTCACGCCCATCTTTTCCCCAAACACATCCAAGCAAAATTTTTGGATAGTCATTTTGTTCAACAAAGTTAAAAGTTTTAGAAATTAGGGCTTTGAGGATGATACCCCCCTCAGAGCAATCTGGGCAAGGGTTATAAGTTTAGCTCTTGGGGCATATAAGGTTTTTATCGATAGTGATGTTGTAGAAACTTCAAAAAGGGCTCATTCTATTGGAAATTAGAAGGGCTTGTGCCCTTTTTAATATTCGAAAGTGATTGCAGGATAACTAACACCCCTCTCACACCCACCACTTCCCCAAATACATCCAATCAAAATTTTCAGACAGCCACTTTTTTCGACCTAGTTAAAAGAGTGGAAATTATGTCTTTGAGGTTGACACTCCTTCACAGACCTCAGGGCAAGGGTTGTAAGTTATGCCCTGTGACATAAACTGAAATGGCTAGTGCCCTTTTTAATAGTCGAAAGTGATTGGATGGCAAGTAACCCCCCTATCACGTCCACCATTTTCCCAAACACGTCCAATCAACATTTTTAGATAGCCAATTTGTTCAACGTAGTTGAAAGGTCCGAAAATTATGTCTTTGAGGATGACATACCCCTCACAGCCCTCAGGTCACGGTTGTAAGTTATGGCCTGGGGCATAAAAGTTTCTTTTATAGAAAGAGTTATGGAAGAAATATCAAAAAGGGGTCATTCGATTGGAAATTGAGTGCCCTTTTTAATAGTCGGAAGTGATTGGAGGGCAACTAACCCACCTCTTACGCCCACCATTTCCCCAAATACATCCAATACAAATTTTGAGACAGCAATTTTCTTTAACATGGTTGAAAGTTCTGGAAATTAGATCTTTGAGGATGACCCCCCCAGCCCTCAGGGCAAGGGTTGTAAGTTATGCCCTGGGGGCATGTAAGGTTTTTATTGAAAGCCTTGTCGTAAAAACTTCAAAAAAGGAATCATTCGACTGGAAATTGAAAGGGCTAGTACCCTTTTTAATAGTCGGAAGTGATCGGAAGGCAACTACCCCCCTCTTACGCCCACTATCTCCCCAAACACATCCAATAAAAATTTTGAAACAGCAATTTTGTCCAACGTAGTTGAAAGGTCCGGAAATTATGTCTTTGAGGATGACAACCCCCTCACATTCCTCAGGTAAGGGGTTGTAAGTTATGCCCTGGGGGCATATAAGTTTTTTTTTATAGAAAGCGTTGTCATAGAAACTTCAAAAAGGGCTCATTCGATTGGAAATTGAAAGGGCTAGTGCCTTTTTTAATAGTCAGAAGTGATTGAAGGGCAACTAACCCCCCTCTCACGCCCACCATTTCCCAAAACACATCCGATAAAAATTTTGAGATAGCCATTTTGTCCAACGTAGTTGAAAGATCGGGAAATTATGTCCTCGAGGACGACAAACCCCTCACAGCCCTCAGTTAAAGGGTTGTAAGTTATACCCTGGGGCATATAAGGGTTTTTTTTATAGAAAGCGTTGTCGTAGAAACTTCAAAAAGGGCTCATTCGAATGAAAATTAAAAGGGGTAGTGCCCTTTTTAATAGTCGGAAGTGATTGAAGGCCAACTAACCCCCTCTCACGCCCACCATTTCCCCAAACACATCCAATCAAAATGTTCAGATAGGAATTATCTTCAACGTAGTTGAAAGTTCTCGAAGTTAGGTCTTTGAGGATAACCCACCCCCCAATCCTCAGGGCAAGGGTTGTGAGTTATGCCCTAAGGGCATATAAGGTTTTTCTTGAAAGTGTTGTCGTAGAAGCTTCAAAAGGGTTCATTCGATTCAAAATTGAAAGAGCTAGTGCCTTTTTTAATAGTTAAAAGCGATTGGAGAGCATCAAACGCCCCTTTCACGCCCACCATTTCACCAAACACATATAATCAAAATTTTGAGATAGCCATTTTGTTCTACATAGTTGATTTCCAGATATTTATTATGTTTTGAGGAGGACACTCCCCCCAGCCCACAGGGCAAGGGTTGTAAGTTATGCCCTGGGGGCATATAAGCTTTTTATAGAGAGTATTGTCGTAGAAACTTCAGAAAGGGCTCATTCGATTGGAAATTTCCATCAAAATTGCCATCTAATCAAAATTTTGAGATAGCCATTATGTTCAGCGTAGTTGATTTCCAGAAATTATTTAGATACAAATTAATTTTTTGAGGTGGACACTCCTCCACAGCCCGCAGGGCAAGGGTTGTAAGTTATGCCCTGGGGGCATATAAGGTTTTTATAGAAAGCGTTTTCATACAAAACTTCAAAAAGGCTTGTTCGATTGAAAATTCAAGGGGCTAGTGCCCTTTCTAATAGTCGAAAGTGATTGGAGGGCAACTAACCCCCCTCTCACACCCACCTTTTCCCAAAATACATATAATAAAAACTTTGAGATAGCCATTTTGTTCAACTCAGTTATACGAGTATTGTCAGTGAGACCCAAGGAGAATGCCAAAAGGATTATTCAACTACAGATTGTGTATTTATACTCCAGGCTCTTACTGGAAAATATTACAGGTGAAATGGTAGGCTTTTTGTTGTGTTTTTGGACTTTGAAAAGGCATTTGATAGTATTGATAGACCTATTTTATTCCGTTACCTTGTTAAAGATAGGCCTACCCAGGCCTTTTATTATGTTATTAATTAACATGTATGAAATAACTTTATCTGTGGTTTTTATTGTTAAAAAAGGTGTATCTAGGCCATTCAGAACCTTCAGAGGAATTCGCCAAGCATGCACGTTGTCACCGAAACTTTTTAGTCTGTATATCAATGATTTTGAAAAGTTCATTGAAATGAGATGGGCCCCAGTGGTATCACTGGCGAATACCCTATTTTCTTCTTTGCTGTTCGTTGACGACACAGCTTTAGTGGCCAAATCAGCCAAGGAGCTCCAAACACTTCTGAATTTAACTGAATCTTATCTAGAATCGAAGAAGTTGAATCTGGACGCATCAAGGACAGAGATTGACATTTTCCAAAGTAGGAAGCCCAATGAACCTTAGGATTATTCCTTTGCTTATAAAGATGAGGCAATAAAAGTGACCCCAAAGTATAAATGTCTGGGGATTCGTGGTCACAGCACATGGGAATTGGACCGAGCATATTAAATTGATGATTTCACGTGGTAAGGCAGCTGCTTGTGCTCTACTTTGATAAAAACATATCATGGGAATCAAAATATGAAGATGCACAAGTACCTTTTTATAACTAAAGTCCATCATGTTGCCCATTATGGATGTGAGTTGTGGGGGACTACTACGGTAAAACAACTGGAATCTCTGCAGTTTATGTATTTAAAAAGTGTTATAGGCCTCCAAAATAACTTTAGTAGTTTGGTCCTAAAGGGTGATTTGCGTTTGCAGGATCTACGTCATATGAGGACTATACAAATGATTAAAATTTGGTTACAGGTTACGCGCTTACCTTGTAACAGCCTGGCGAAAGCGGCCTACACAGAGATGTTGAGTTTTACCAAAAAGGCAGCATGGCCAAAACAAGTTAAAGCACTGTTGGATAATGCTGGTTTATCATGGGCATGGAATGATGAGCAGGGTCCTCTAGGTAAACCTGAAGATTTCCCCGGTAAGTTTGCATCGCGTCTTCGGGACCAAGAGATTTAGGTTTCGCTAATGGTTCTGGAAAAGTCTAGTAGCCTGCATTTTTATAGACAGATTAAAGATGTGTATGGGGAGGAGTTTTATTTGAAGCTGAACCTACCGTGGAGAACCCTTAAGTATTGGTTGCAGGCGCGGGCAAATTGCATACCACTGCGTAAAGGATACTGGGGAGTCTTATGATGAAGATGGCTCGGGAAGTAGGCGTGCCTGCCCCCTCTGTGGGGAGTTTGGGGATGGGATGGGCCATTTTCTGAGTAGATGCCGAAGTTAGGCGAATTTTAGGGATACATTTTTTCATGGGGATTTACCACTGCTACTGGATGTTTTGGGGACTACTTCGAGGGACCTAATTATTGCGTTAGGTTGTTTTATAGAGAATAGTCTGATGGCGCGGAAAGAACCTGTAGTTTAAATTTGTTGAGTGTTATTGTTCTTTCCCTACTGTTTTTGTTGGTTTGTTTTGGTGAATATGGCCACTGGTTTTTAAATACACGCATGTATGTATGTATTGACATAGTCTTGTCAAACAGTTCGTGGTAAAGAACTGTAAGTAAGGAGCGACCCAGCTCAATAGTAACCGAAACTATGAAAGCCGGAATTTTGACACCCATAGATACATCAATGGAATCAGATTTTTATGCTGATTCAAATATATAAGTTTCATTAAGTTTATTTCATTTAGTTTTACCCATCCAAAGTTAAATGCCTGAGAACAGTTACATTTGCCTTATTTTCGAAAAAAGGGGAAAACACCCCCAAAGAGTCATAGAACTTTAATGAAAATCACACCATCGGATTCAGCGTTTCCGAAAACCCTGCTGAGGAAGTTTCAAGCTCCTATCTGCAAAAATGTGGAATTTCGTATTTTTTGTCAGAAGAGAGATCACGGATGCGTGTTTATTTGTTGTTTTTTTTTATTTTCCCAGGGGTAATCGTATTGATCCAGTAGTCCTAGAATATCTTAAGAGGGCTCATTTGAACGGAAATTAAAAGTTCTAGTGCCCTTTTTAAGTGACCCAAAAATTGGAGAGCAACTTGGCCCCCTCCCACGCTCATTTCTTTCCCAAAGTCTCCCAATCAAAATTTTGAGATAGCCATTTTGTTCAGCATAGTCAAAAATCTAATAAATATGTCTTTGAGGATGACTTAATCCCCCACAGTTCCCGGGGGAAGGGCTGGAAGTTATGAACTTTGCCCATTGTTTACATATAGTATTGATTAAAGCGGCGTTCCCAAGCGTGTCTAGCTAGAATCCCATGTCTAGACACTTGTCTAGCCAGAATCCAATGTCTAGGCAACGACCGTTAACAACTAAAATTCGGTGCTTAGCTAGACACTCTAGACAAGGCGCTTGTCTAGACATTGAGTTCTAACCTCTAGAACTCAATGTCTAGGATTTTTGATAACAGCCAATCAGAATGTGTCAAGATCCACTATTTTCATCATTTTTGTTTACTTTTGTAAACTGAAATTTAATTTTTGTTTTCTCATTAATTGTATTTTTCATTTTAGGCAAATATACAACACAAGACATAATAATGAAGCACAGTAAGGCAGTTGTTTTACTTATCTCATCCATTAGCTTGTGACAGTAAAAATAGGTATTATAATATTTGAAAGTTTTGCCTGCATAAGCTCTGTTGATTGGCTAGAAATGACAATTTGAAACTAAATTCGTCGTTTTAGCTAAGCACCGAATTTTACATGTTAACGGTCGTTGCCTAGACATTGGATTCTGGCTAGACACGTGTCTAGACATGGGATACTAGCTAGACACGCTTGTGAACGCCGCTTAATGGGAAGTATAAAGACGTTTCAGGAGGGATTTTTTTTCTGATGGGGGAGGGAGGGGGGTTTGGAGGAGGGGATTACGGGGGAGGATCCTTCCACGGAGGATTTTCCCATGTGGGAAGGGACATTTCTATGAAGGGGGCGCCGGATTTCCCAGCATTATTTAAAAAACGATCAGAAATTAAATAAAAAACTGAAAGTATTAGTTTTTTCAACTGAAAGTAAGGAGCAACATTAAAACTTAAAAAACAGGAATGATTACGTATATGAGGGGGTTCTCCCCATAGTCAATACCTCGTCCTTTTCAATAAAGTCTTTTTTAGTAGTTTCAAACAAGCTATCTATTCTAATGAAAGTGTAAGCAAAATGAATGAAGTTTTAGAGGTTTTGCGAGTTTAGGGTGCTAGTATTGGTTTGAAAATTAATGTTAGGAAGATTAAGTCACTAAGGCTAGGAATAAGTGAAGATGAAAAGGCGACTTTGGGTGATGATAAGATTGATCATGTAGGCAGCTTCACTTATCTTGGTGGAATTATTAGTAATGATGGTGGGTGCAGTGAAGATATTAAAAATAGACTAGCCAAGGCAAAGGGTGTTTTTTCACAGTTAAAAAAAGTTTGGAAGAATAGGAAGATAAGTCTGCAAACCAAGATTAGAATCTTAGAAGCTACAGTGATGACAGCGGTCAAATATGGCTCTGAAGCATGGACGCTCCGAAAAGCGGATGAATATTTTATAGATGTTTTACAGAGAAATTTATTAAGGATTTTTCTGTGTACACTGCTGACTGACCTTATTTCAAACAATAGGGAATACGAAAATGTGGTTCAATACAACTTTCTGGGGATATAATGAAAGAAAGGTTGATGTTTTTCAAATGAAAGATGATAGATTGCCGAAGATTGTTCTTTTTGGCCAACCGTCTAAGGCTAAACGGAATCCTGGTCGCCCTCGTCTTGGCTTGGAGGTCGTCATAAAGAAAGATTTAAATTAAATGGGAACTTTGTGGGCGGGTGTAAAAAGAGACGCTTTGAATCGATTGTGGTGGAGGGGGAGCGTGCATAGCTGTGTTTGCCTTAGGCAGCTTGGTGCTGCGATGAGTTGTTAGTAGTAGTAGTAACCCGCCATTGTGATTCAGGGGTTTGTGATTTGAATAAAATTTGAACTTTAGCGTAAAGAGCAAGGTATCGACTAGGGGGCAAACTCCCTAATTTACGTAATAACACATACGAATATAGAAGTTCATTATGTAAGTTAAATGTATGTTACGTCAGAACAAAATTTCGAGAAAGCCATTTAGCCAAAAAAAATGTAAACTTAATGTACAAATTTCGCTTTAATTATTCATGTGTGGTGAGCCAAAATCAAAGCTGTATTAATTCAAAAACGTTCAGAAATTAAATAAAAAACAAGTTTTTTTTAACCGAAAGTAAGGAGTGACATTAAAACTTAAAACGAACAGAAATTTATTCCATATTTGAAAGGGGCTGTCCCCTCCTCAATAACTCGCTCTTTACGCTAAAGTTTGAATCTGTCACACAACTTTATTTTTTAAAACAACAAAAAACTTTAGTTCAAAGAGCGAGGTATTGGAGAGGAGACAGCCCCTTTCATATACGGAATAATTTCTTTTCGTTTTAAGTTTTAATGTCGCTCCTTACTTTCAGTTTAAAAAAAACTTGTTTTTTTTTTATTTAATTCAGGGAAAAAGACCTCTTCTAAAGTTAAACATCCATGCCTTCCATAAAAAAGTTAAATACCCCCTGGGCATAACTTACAACCCTTGCCCCGAATCTCTGTTTTTTTTTTTTTTTACTAAGCCCCAAAAGCCTTATAATATGATAATTAGACTATTTTCAATAGAAAGGCTATCTCAAAATTTCTATTAGATATATTTAAGGACAATACGACGTGAATATGTTGGGGGGGGGGTTAGCTACCCTACGATCACTTTGACTCTTAAAAAGAGCACTATAGCGTCTGATTAATAATCCAATGAGTCCCCTCCAAAGTTTATATGACCGTGTTCTCTATAAAAACATTATATGCCCCTAGGGCATAACGTACAACCCTTGCCCTGAGGGCAGGGGGGATTCGTTATCCTCAAAGACGTAATTTCCAGACCTTTCAAATACGTTGAAAAAAATGGCTATCTCCAAAATTTTGATTGGCATTGTTTGAGGTAATGATGGGCGTGGTCGGGGTATTTGCCCTCTGATCACTTTCGAATACAAAAAAGGCACTAATCCTCTCACATTCCCTTCGAATGAGACCTTTTTTGAAGCTTCTACGACAAAACTTTCTATAATAACCTTATATGCCCTTGGGGCATAACTTCCGGTCCTTGTCTTGAGGGCTATGGGGAAGGGTTGTCATCCTCAAAGACATAACTTCCAGACCTTTCAACTACGTTAAACAAAATAGCCATATCAAAATGTTAATCCGAAATGTTTGGGGAAATGATGGGCGTTGGGGGGGGGGGCGGGTGATTCTCCCTCCTATTACTTTTGACAGTGAAAAAGGGCAATAGCCCTCTTAATTTCCAATTGAATGAACCCTTTTTGAAGTTTTTACGACGACGCTTCCTATTAAAACATTAAATGTCCTCAGGGCATAATTTACAACCTTAACTGAGGGTTGAGGGCTTTGGGGGTTATCATACTCAAAGACAGAATTTTCAGACACTTCAAGCACGTTCAACAAAATGGCTATATCGTATTATCAGAAGAATTTAGGGAAATGATTGGCTTGGGGGGCATTTGCCCTCCGATCACTTTTGACCATTAATAAGGGAAATACCCTTCTCAATTATAGATCAGAAGTATTTGGGGAAATGACGGGCGAGGGGGGGGGGACATTCACCCTCTGATCGCTTTTGACTATGAATAAAGGCACTAGCCTTCTTAATTCCCAATAGAATGAGCCCTTTTTGAAGTTTCTATGACAATGCTTTGAATTCAATTTCGAATGAATTTTCAATCAAATGATCTCTTTGAATTTGTAATCGAATGAGCCCTTTTTGAAGTTTCTACGACAACACTTTCTATAAGAAAAACCTTATAAGATCCCAGGGCATAACTTATAACCCTTGTCCTGAGGGCTGTGGGGGGGGGGTACCCTCCTCAAAGACATAATTTCCAAATTTTTCAACTATGTTGAACAAAATGGCTATCTCAAAATTTTCATTGGATGTGTTTGGGGAAATGGTGGGCGTGGAAGGGGTGTTAGTTGCCTTCCAATCACTTTTGACTATTAAAAAGGGCCCAAGCCCTTCCAATTTCCAATAAAATGAGCCCTTTTTGAAGTTTCTATGACAACTCCTTTGATACGAAGTGCCCTGGTCTAAAGGATAAAAAAAAAATAATACATTGTGCCAACATTGTTTTTTACTTAGGCAGCGTTATTGCGCCACCTATGATTGCTAAAAAAGTTTCCTCTGTATTATATGATTTATTATATCGGTTTCCTATATTTTCACTTATATTATTTATAAATGGAAAGACAATTTGTCCTAAGAAATTATTCGTCTTTTCTCTTGCGAACTGACAAATAACTCTTTCAGAGGCAAGGCTTTGATTTCTTATTATTATTTATTTATTTTTATCCCACTGAGACTTCATATGGACGGGATGGCCGTATAAACTTCAGAGGGAGGTCAATCGATTGGGAACCAGAAGTTCGAGTGCTCTTTTTAATAGTCAAAAGTGAAGGAAGAGCAACTAGCCACCCCCCCCCCCCCTTGCCTTTTCCCCCCGAATGCTCCGATAAAAATGTTAAGATATCCATTTTTTGAAAAATAGTTCAAAGATAAAATAACAAAAACTCTGGGGTTGAGACAACCATATGAGACAATCATACAAGTCCGACCCCCCTAACTAAAAAAAACTTGTTATTGATATTTTATTCGAAAACATATGGGAACTGACCCCTGGCCATCTATGGCCCAATACCCCCTCACAAAAAATAATTAATTATAGTTTATTCCAAACCTTAAGCCAGCTCGTCCCTGGCCCTCCATGGCCCGACCTTTCACCCAAATAAAAGTAATACAATTATTACTAATATTTTATTCAAAAATTATGGAAGCTGACTGCTGGCCCTCTTTGACTTAACCCCCCAAAAACAACTAATTAATGATAATTTATTTCAAAACTTATGGGAGCTGACCCCTGTCCTGATCCCCCCCCCCAAGAAAAAACAACTCATTAATGATAATTTAAAGAAAAACTTATGGGAGCTGACCCTTCACCCTATATGGACCAACCCTCCCCCCTCCAAAAAAGCTCATTAGCGCTGTTTTATTCCAAACCTTATGGTGATGACCTCTGGCTCTCAATGCCCCCCCCCCCCACAAAAAAAAATCTTAACGATACTTTGTTCCAAAAACTGATGGGAGCTGACCCCTGTCAGCTCACCCCTCATCCCAAAAATTAAATGAACAATCATAGCAAACAAACAGACTAATATAATGGTACTACTATGTACTAATAAATCTTAGGTACTGATATAAATGAATAAAAAAAATCTTAAAACGAGTAAAGATTAAATTGAATATACAAATCAAGCTTAAAACAAACTAAAATCACTGCAAATAAGACTTTGGATACCGCCTTCTTCCCAAACTGTAAAAGTTTCATTTCTACTGGGTCATTGACGCTTTACTGAAAACGAATCATTTTCTTTTGTACTTATTACAACATTGAAGATATAAACAAAAATTATAGTAAAATTAAATTTTGAACTGATGAGCTTTTAGCAACTAATATCATTATCAAATATTCAGTTTAATTTTATTAGTCTTTTCCAAGACTGTTAAAGACAAATATAGCTTCACTACAAACAAGAGTTTGGCTACTGTCTCCTTCCCTAACTGTAAATGTTATTACAGCATTGAAAATAAAATAAAATTACAGTGAAATAAAATCTTGAATTGTTAAGCTTTCAATAATTAATATCATTGTATATCAAATATTCAATTTGATTTCATTAGTTCTTTCCAAGACACATATAGTTTTAAGGATTATAAGGATTTTATAGTTTATAAGGATTTTGTATTTCTTAAAAAAACTTTATTTGGGAACTAAATTGAATTCAAGATTTTTAGACGCGGTAAGACGTATATATTATGAATCAGCAAAAAATGTGCTTTAAAATGAGCTACTAATCAAGTAGATAAGGTTTAGTCCCAAAAAGTAGTGTCTGACCCCTTAGAATCTCCTCTGCTGTGAGTCAATTGTGATTGTGCTCCGATTTGTGGTGAGTGACAGCTCATTTGAAACGTCTCATCCGTTTGTTGATGGCACTCCATGTTTTGAGAAGAATCGGAACCTTTTTCTCATTCTTTGACCTTATGGCTGGAATTTTAAGACTAGGGCGATAAGAAAATCGTCCTGGTTAAATGACAAAGTCACAAAGAGTTGTAGCAATGAAGAAAATATTGAATGTTAAGGTTATGTTATGTTAAATTGTTTTTCACTTCATAAAAACACTGTATAGGACATAATAAGCCAAAGCAAGGCATAGCAACGTCATCACCCGCTTTTTTGTAAGACAAGGATTTTGAATTTCTTAAAAAAAAACTTTATTTGGGAACTAAATTCAATTCAAGACTCTTAAACGCGGTAAGACGTATATATTATAAATCAGAGAAAAATGGGCTTTAAAATGAGCTACTAGTCAAGCAGATAAGGTGTAGTCCCAAAAAGTAGTGTCTGACCCCTTAGAATCTTCTCTGCTGTGAGTCAATTGTGTTGAAGTATTTTTAATAGTCCTTTTGGTTAAAGGAGACAAAATTTGGCAAGATTGTAATCAATTTGAAATATTAGGCGATCGGCGAGGGATGTTTTCTTCAAAATTTGGCAACACTGAACATAGGGCGATGGGCTATTGCTTCAGGCTGTTGATTGATTCTCTAATCCGCTGGTGTGCTGAACAAAATCTTTAATCTGTTCAAAGAGCTATACATTAACACTTAAAGCACTGCCTTTGTAAATAGTCATTCTTCATCACGTTTTCATCCCAGACCACGCAAAAGATGGATAGATGTCATCCACCACCTACTCACTATGCGGTGCATCAACCTCAATGAAGCTCCAACCCTCGGCCATGACAGACCACTCTGGAGACGACTAACGGTTCGGACGTCAGGTTCTCTCTGCGCTGGCGACGCTGCCGAGAAAGTGCTTAAAGTCAAAGTAAGTCAGCAATTCCATACTGTATTTTTTGGCCCTATGTATTGTTTATAAGAAGTTTCTAGTATAGTTCGTCAGTTTCCCAAAAGGAAGAAGCGAGTCTATTGTAATCTCTTCTTGTTTGTTCCAAGTCCACCGATGGTTGGGTATCCAGCCCAGCAATCTGCATTTTTATCTAGTTCATGTCTGTCTCCTCCAACACACAAACATGAAATTAGAGTGGGAATGTTATTGTAAATGAACATCATCACTTTATTGGGGGCTGATATATTCACTTTAACTGCTTTGGATAATCTAAATAATTATTTCAATGCAGAGGTTAACTTCTCAATTACTTCACTGTTGCTATCTCCCACATCCCAAAAATTGGGTCATCTGGATGGGTTACTGGCTTCATACTTTCAGTTGAAAATTCGAGCTCGACTACAAAGAGGAGAAAAAAGCAATAGAATAAGTGGCGACATTTTATGGTAATCCCCAATGGAGCGTTCGAGGGGAGGATGTAGCTTCATTGATCTTCACTTTGAATGTTCTCTAATTAAGAAAATCAGAGTTGAAATAGACAAATTTACCAGAGAAGTCCATTGTCTTTAAAATTTGTCATAGCATCTCCTTTAGTATTTTGTCAAAAACACATTCGAAGTCAATAAATGTTGCTACAAAAGCCTTCTTTTGAATATTAGCATTAATAATAGCCTCCTCAAGCATGAGTATACAATCGATTGTGTTGAAGCCAATCCCAAAACCGTACTGCTGTTGTGGGGGAAGGCCATTTGTGTCCACAAAACCATTCAAGTCTTTTCTTTAACATTTTTCCATAATTTCGCCAAGGCCCAGCAGAAGCGATTTAGGCTTGTAAGACGATAGCCTTACTGATGTTTTATTGACTTCACTGCAATACAAGCGTTGGGAAATGTACTTAGTCTTCAGAAGTAGTTATACACATCAATTGTTGCGATGGAAAAATTATTTATTGTAGCGATAGAGAAATAGTATCTAAATCAAATGTTTTGGTACTAGTCAAAAATAAAACCTGGCTTTCTCAATAAGTCAGATATGAATGGCATAGGTTTATTTCCCTATTATTACTTCTTATATTTGATCCGGATGCTGTAATTTTTTCAATATGCATATTAATCGAATTGTATTTTAATGCTGATTTTGAATATCTTTAAATTATTTCTTTTAACTTAATCCATCAAGAGTTATGAGGAATTAAGAATTATTGAACTAGAAATTCTGACGTCTCAAAATTTTGTTTCCACAGCACGTTTAGATCTGACTTCGGAGACAAATAATTATAGGCTAATAGGAGTTAGAAACGTAGTTTCAAGGTGTAGCGATGACAACTTTTGGTATTTGTAGGGATAAAAAAATAGGCTGGCTATACTAAATGTGGTACTAAATACTGACCGCGTCAAAGGCAATATTATGCCCAAAGGTCATCAACTTAAACCTTGTAATTTCCCGATAGCGCCGCTTATAGCGGTAAAGATTGTGTCAACTAGGCTAGGGCCCCCCTCGTTTAATGGGGGGAAATAGGATATGTAGATATATAAACGTCGCCTCTTTTTTCTCAAACTATCTGGGGATCCGATTCCCTGGGAGTGTTTACTTTAGATACAAGCGAAATAATTACCTATCATTAGGCTAGATCCAGACATATGAAATGAAATAAACACAGATAAAAAAGGCAATAGATTTATTGAACTTACATGCTTAGGTGCACAGCAATGGGTCACTTCAAATGACAATTACGGTGACAACGATGGAAAAATATAAGAATTTTGTCTGAGTGGTTTTGACTCTGATTTACCAATCATCTCAAAAAGCACTTCTACCCCACTATCAAACATAGCTCTTCAGTCCTGCGCCGTGAGAACTGGCCCTTCATTGATCTTACTGTACCAAGAATATGAACTCGTCGTCCAATAATGTTGTTTAAATATTTCTCATGATTCAGGCGTTCAAACGGTTCCTATCATTTAAACGTCCTTGGAAATATTGTGCATAGCATAATTTTATTACTCACTCTCTTAGCAAAATCTAAAGCCTGGATAGTGCCGTTCTTTGTCTGGGGGTGACTGCACTTTTTCTATTTGCTGATTAATGTCTTCATTTTTGAAAATAGGTTTAATTTAATAATAGGAAATCGGAATCATCTTTATAAGTAAGAAACTTTATTTTGGTATTTTAAATACATCGCATTTTACTCATGGTACATATTTCCCTTCCCATCAGTTAATGACGTCCCGTCATTTGTAACGGCTCACCTTTGTTGTTTTAATTTGTTCTCCATTTATTAACTATTTCTTTTGCATAATTATTTCAGATTTATGTTGTGGCCTAATCAGGAGTGCGAAAAATTTTCTCTATTACTTTTCTTATTTTATTCTACATCCCTATCTAAAATTCATCTACCGGACTAAGATTATTCATGGTTCTAGGCTAGCTACTAGATAAAGATTATTTTTTTCGATTTTTACAAGGCTTTTTTTTTGCTGTCTATATGGCAAACTACATTCTATCTACACTACATTAAACAGATAACATGATAACACTACACCTAATTTTACTTGAACCTCTAGTGGTATATTCAGGAATGATTTATAATAAACAGTATTGTGTTTGCCATATTTATTGGTAACATTAAAACGCTTTTACGATTGGGATTTTTGATTTCTCACAGTTATTAGGAAGTACCATATGTAATTTTAAATCTATTTTATTAAGGTCAAGTCTTTATTGTGCTCAATCCTACGGTTGTAAATTATTGTCCTTCACTCTTTTCGTCTTGGCAAAATTCTTTAAAGCACTTACAATATGGTTTCTTCATGGGACAGTTCAAGCACGATTGTGTTCACATGATGAGCTTTCTCTAATTGTCAACTGGGAAATGACGCTTCCAACTGCAGGTGTTGGCATACGCTATCAGGGTTCACTCTTACCTGCTTTTCCTTTGATAATTCATAGGGTGCCTTATCATTAAGGGGTCGAACACTGGGCGTGCGTTTATTTTCTTCTCAGCATATAATTTTTAGGATATTTTGCAGCAAATAGAGAATGTATTCTCGTGTAAAATTGTTCATTTGTGCCTTTTTATAATATTGTTAGCTGATTGTTTACGTCGATTAACCTTTGCGGTGATTCCCAGGCTAATCATGGGGGAATTTAAGTTTGGATTTGGATTGGGTTGACATACAAGTATTGTGACTCTTTTAACATAATGTCTTTAATTTCAAATTCAAAAATCTTCAAATATCATTTAACTTCAAATATCGTTAAATATCGTTTATATTGTACTGATCGATTGGGTTCTCAGAATTAAACTTCAAATTGTCTTTAACTTCAACTTCAAATATCTTCAAATGTCTTTAAATATCATTTAACTTCAAATATCGTTAAATGCCATTTAGCTTCAAATATCATCACTATACTGTTAAATGATTCCGGGGTCCATAATGAGTACCAAAGGCGATATCTATGTATTTATATCAAGTACTGACTGATGAAATTCTTAGCATTTATTTGATTATATAGTTCGATAAAGCAATGGATACTGATATTCAAATATAGTGTTACCTGATATGTAATATGGCTCATGGTCGAAGAAACAGTGATCAAAGGTAACTGTTGTTTTCGTAGAGGAAGCTGGGATGAAAATTGCCTGGAGTCTATGGTGAGTACTCTTCGTTGGTTGAGATATGATGAAAATAAATGCTACTAGGTTGTATCTGCACTGGACAACTCATTGCAATGCTCTATATCCAATGTGTCCATCCATTTCCTGTAATAAAAATAATGAGGCAGAATCACACGTTCTTTGAAGGAAATACTCATAGTACAAATAAGTCACGCATTAATTGGGTATATGAATTTTTACGCTGTGAGACAGAGTTAAATAAATACACTAATATTAGTACAAAAAGTAAATTTTTATCGTTTAGGCTATACTGAAACGACATAATTCCCATTGGGAAATTCAATACATAGAAGTTTCTTCGAAGTTGTTATAGCCTAACGACGTTATAAAATATTAATTATTCAACTTTAAGTGTGGTCTCTTATCATACTTTCTAATGTACACTACTACATACACTTTATTTTAACTTATTTCAACACTTAGTTAATTCTACATTCGATTTAAAATAATCATTTAAACAGAGTTTATGCTACATGGTTAATTTTTGAGGTCTAATTTTACAACATATTTCATGCCTGCATTGTTGACGCACGTCCGTGCTGTTTAAGAAACGCATGTTGCAGCGTCATAACCACACAGTTTTACGTAAACGATACTGCAATGAGGGAACAAGACATAAACGAGGACGAGTGGAGGCCTCTATACCCACTCGTTTTTTTAATGTCTTCCATATTTCTTGGCTTAGACGTTCTCAGGGGGTGTCGGGTTTAACCTCTGCATTTCAGCTGTTTCCCCGTGTTCTTCTTTTGGTTTTCGCCTTCTTAGTCTCAGGATTTTTCCGTAATTACAAGTCAACATTGGTGCCTCATATTCGCCTTTCGAATAAGGTTATTAGATGCAGGATTTTCAAGCTTGCCCGCGTAGATTCCAGTTGATGCTTGGCAATGAATATAAGCGTAATGAAGAAGTGACATCAATATCTTTTTAGAAGGCTATTGTTTGAGCAAACCCTTCAGCACTAAATAAATAAATATGATATTAAAGTCTTATTAGAATCCGTTAAGCGAAAAACACCTTCACATTAATTGGGAATTCCTTGTGGGTTTTACTTAGTCGCTACTGGACAAACACAGGGTTTCAATCCATGTATCTTAACTGATAAAATGGTTTTAAAATTTTACATATTATTATTTAGATATAGTTCCACAATCCACAGTGAAATTCTACATATAAATGCATCAATAGCCAACTATTGGTACATATATTTCTCGAGTACGAAACATTATATTTTTCGAGTAAGGAACACAAGAATAAGCAAGCATGCAGCACATAGTTAAGCTGGTATCTTATTTAATGTGTAGGCCTATAATAATTATAATCTGCATTATGACGAAATAGTTTATGTATACGAGGTTAATTTCTTCCTGACTAAACTACTCATGGGTAGTTTTGAGCTTAGAATGTTCTCTTAGTTTTCTTGTTACTATTCTCATAGGCATCTCTTTTCCTTTGGTTAGTTTTCATACGTTTCAGGAATAATTTACTACCGAGGGATTTGTATTCTTCAGATTCAGGGTCAAATAAAAATTGTTCGTAATATTGAATTTCCGCTAAAGGATGATGTATGCCTTCATACTTGACACATTGGGGATTTTTTTCGAGGTTATAGCAAATTTTGGGGGCTCTGCATTTATCAAGGAGTAATAATTCTGTTTGAGTGGGTCCCCTGCAAAAGAAATACTTGATATTGAGGTTCTTTTGTAGGCGTCTTATCAATAATTGTAGACAGCCAAGTTGCTTTGCGCTTCTTCTCCTATATTTTGTTCTGACCTCCCCTCTAGCCGGACGATACTTGGGGGAATTTGCAAGTGCTCAACCATACTTATAAGTGAGGGGAGCATACCCTTTAAGGTTGTAGGTTACATCCCATTCTTTCTCATATATTTGATTTCCTTGTTCGTCCACGACTAACATAGCTGCTGAATATATAATGTTTTCCTTCGCGTTCATTATGATAATGAACTCAGTATCAATTATCGCCTTTCGAATAGGTTTTGATTCCATTGTCATGATCTGAAAATGCTCACGGTTAGGACACTCCACGATCATGTTCAGGTATAGGACCAATAGTTTCTCTTGGAACAGAAATCATGATAGTCCTGATCGGATTCCATTGTCATGATCTGACGCTGTCCACTATTAGAACTGTGAACAATGAAAATGTCCGCAGTTCCAACCGTGAACATGATCATCTCACAATTAGACTCTTCTGTACTGGTGTTTTTTTTTTTACAAAAATCTATGCTAGGACCTGGGTCAATTTTTCATATAAAAACCAAGGATACCGCCAAAAACCCGCAAATTAAACGCCGCGTGGGCCGTGAGCTACTCCTCAGGCGTCCCACAAAACATGGTCCAACGCCGGTTGTCGTCCTCAGTATACCACGAGCTTCCTACTTTGGGCCTTTTTTTTTCCTCTGATCACCAATATTTTGACATCACTCGTATTATATTTTTTTTCATTAATATTCACTTGGTTAACTTTACTTCCACACTGCTAAATTTATTATGGTGTTAAATTTAGTATATTTGAAATTTGTCTTTGCATTAATTAGGGATATTTCCATCTGTAAGGTTTTTTAACCGTTCTACCTGACTGTGTCGTTATTACTCCTCTGTTTCTTGCGGTTTTTTCTTTTTCAGTTTTTCTAGCGAAATAAGGTCAAACTTTTTGTATTGTTTTTTCAAAAATTCTTGCCCTTTTAATTTCGTTTGTTTCCCGTGTGCGGCTGCTGAGGTCGGTCTTGATTTTCCTATTTCTTTAGCTACTATATGGTCTGATTCGCCGTCAGACTCTTCGGAACCAGTTTCCGACGAATCCGGATTAGAACTTTTAGAGGTGGCACTTTTTGACGTATCACCTGCCCTTCCTTTGTAAATTTCTACTCCTCTGGAAGTAGAAGGTTTATTTTCTAAGTCCTCGCCTTGAGTTTTCAAATCGGGAGATTTGAAAGATTCTTGAGAGCTTTGGGAGGAATCGACAGTTTATTGCGGGGTTCCTCCATTGTTTGAATGCCATGTGCTTAGGGGGATGGGGCATTTTTTGCACTAGGGTTTCCCTCCATGAAGTCCACTGTTTATATTTGACCTTGGACACAGTTATATCATGATAATGACCTTGCTGGTCATCCTTTGGAGTTTTATTCCCGGGCAATGTACTTTGACTCGTGTTTATGGGAAAATTTATTAAATCCATGGCCTCTCGTAGGTTTGTTTTAGTTAAATCTGTGATAAGAGTTTTCTTCATAACAATACCGGAGGTTTCTACATCTATTTTTGATTCTTCTTGCAAGGAAAGGGACCTCTCTATTGGTGTGGTAGGGGAAACCATATCGTCTGTAAATCTTTTGGGGGGACATGGGGTCGAAATTCTATCGGGGAAAAACTGGGTTTTTGGAGATATTGTATAATCTAAATCTCCTGCGCTCGCCGATGAATAACTTTTTGGACTTTTGGCGTTTATATTTCAGGAAAAAATCCTGGTATTAGGGATTTTTTCTTAGGAACAACTAGATTTTCTATTGCTAAAAATTCTTCAAAGTTTTGTTCATCACTGTCATTCTCGAAATACTCTTGCTTGAAATTAAAGGGTTTTAGCTCTGCCAATCTTGACCTAGGGGGATCATTTTCTGCATCTGACGAATCAGTAGAGGAGGGATGTGATACCCATCTCTCTGGACATTTGGCCCTTTTTATTTGGCTAACATGCGCCTTGTAAGTTCTTCCACTATCGGGGTGTTCCATTTTAAAAGTATATTCGTTATCGTACTTTTTGACTATTCTGTACGGTCCAGAATATTTGTTGGAAAGTTTTTTTCCTTCCGTTTTGCCTTGTTCTTTAGGTAAACAATGTTTCCTACTTTGAAATCTATACTCCCCTTGACTTTGGGTTGGTTTCTTAGCTCTTGGTTTATTTTACATTTTTCCAGCTCTTGCTTAACTATTTTATTAGTTTTCCTCATGCTATTTATGAATTCTTGTTTGTAATCTTCTGAGTTGTTACAATATTTCCGAGATTCAATAATCTCAACATACGAGATTTTAAAATCAAGACCAAAAAGTAAATAAAATGGATTGTCTTTGGTTGTTTCGGAATAAGCAGTGTTGATTACGTTAGATAATTAAGATAAGAATTTATCCCAGTCGCTCCTATTGTCTTTTGTACAGATAATTAATAAGTTCGAAAATATTTTGTTCCTGTTTTATATTTTACCATTAGCTTGTGGGTGGTACGGAGCTGTTACCATTTTCTCTATATTGAGAAAACTCATTAAGTCTTTTGTTACTTTCGAAACAAAATTGCCCCCGTTGTCACTCAAAATTTTATTAGGAATGCCAAATTGTAAAAATAATTTTGCTAACGCCTTACTTGTGGCATAAGCACCTTGATTTTTTAATGCTTTTGCAAAAGTAAATCTGGAAAAATGATCTATAACCGAAAGAATACAAGTATGGCCTCTGCTAGAAACAGATAAGGCTCCGCTTGTTCCGTATAGGTCAAATGAGATAATATCGAAGGGGTACTTTGCTACCGGGACCCTTCCCATTAGAGGATTAGGATAAGCTGGGGGGATTTTTCTTAAGTTATATGCTTCACATGTACTTACAAATTCTTTAATTTTTGTCATTGCAGATTGTACGTAAGAATATTGTTTTAACTTTTGGAACGTTTTCATAAATCCTTAATGTCCACCTTCATCTGAATGAATATATTCAAATGCAGGAACTATTAAGTTTTGTGGTAGCACAGGTATTATTGAGGTTTAGTTTCTACTTTTCTCTGACGTGACGATTTTACGAATTATTTTTTCTTCAAGATTATAGTAAAAATTTTCTATTTTCTTTTTAGGAGTTTTTACTTTGACTGTTCAAATCTAGTCATTCAAAGATTAATCTATTGTTGATACACACATTTCGTCCTTTTTTGCTTTCTTTTTATATTTTCAGAGAAGGGACAATCGGTAATTTTATTTTCTTTTGCCGTGTGTTTGACTTTGTTTTCCTTATATCCATGTTTGATCTTAGTATTTACAGTGTTAACTTCATTTTCCTCAGTTTTCGACGGAATATTTTCCGGGTATCTACTCAAAAAGTCACAAGCTGCGTTGTCTTTTCCTTTTAATTGTTCAAATTCGTAATCTAGGTCTTGGATTTTCATAATTCATCTATCTAGAATGCCCGTGGGTTTTTGAATGTGCGCAGGTACTGCAAGCTTTTATTGTCTGATCGTAGTATAAATTTTCTACCAATTAAATATTGTCTAAATTTGTCCAAGTGGTGGATTATAGATAATAATTCTAATTTTGTGGCGGAATAACTACTTTTGCCTTTTGATAAAGTTTTACTCGAATAGCATATATCTTTTTCTATTTTTTTTTGTTTAGGCGTTCCCTCTAGAGGATTAGGGGTTTCTACTGGGATTATTTGCGAAAAAATAGTACCAGTGCCTTTAGAACTAGCATCGGTTGTAACCACAAATTTTGGGTTTTCGAAATCAGGGAGTGAAAAAATTGGTTCAGATTTGAGCACCTTTTTCGGATGACCTAGGGAAATTTGTGCTTCTTGGGACCAGGTAATCTTTTTGGAGTTCCTCCTAACTCATTTTCGAAGGGGTTTCACAACTTGGGCATAATTGCGCGTAAATTTCGTGAGTTAGCCAGAAAGGACTAAAACTCTCCTAAATTCTTTCTGAGTTCTGGGGGGCTGAAGGTTTTCAGCACATTTACTCTGCTCAGGTCTGGAGATATCTCTCTTTCGGTCATTGCTGCCCATAAGCATTTCATCTGAGGTTGAAATAAATTTACTTTCTCAGGCCGGCATTTTAAATTGCCTTGTCTGAACTTCTCGAACACCTTAGCTAACGTTGCTAAGTGCTATTCAGTGTTTTCTCCCACGCATATAACAACATCAACAAAATTAATTATATTCTTTAATCCTCTTAACAGGTGTAATAGGGGTCTACATCGTGCGCTTGAACTTGTTTTCAGCCCAAATTGTACTCTTAAGTATTCGTAAGAACCACATTCGGATGCTGAAAATGCAGTTTTGCGGACGTTCGTTTCGGCTATTTTCACTTGGTGGTAGCCTTGGGTAAGGTACAAAGAGGTAAAGATTTATTTTTTGTTGGAGATAGAGTCAAGGATTTCATCTATTCTTTGTAGAGGAAATTTATCGCTAACTACTTGTTTGTTGAGGGCTCTATAATCTACTACAAGTCTAAGATCACCATTCTTTTTCGGTACTAAGATCACTGGTGCACTATATGGACTTATACTTGGACGTATGATTTCATTTTTTTCTAATTCATGAATCTTATTTTTTAACCATTCTTTGTGCTTATACAGCACACGATATGGCTGGTTTGCTACGGGATTACCAGTCATTAAAATTGAATGTTCGTAAAATTGTATCAGCCCGATGTCATCTTCAGATGCAGAGAATACATCCTTAAAATTCCATAATAATTCGCATAATTTTTTCTTAAGTTCTAAGTCCGTAATATGATCCATATTAAATTTGTTTAAAAATTGCAATTTAGTCAAGGGATATTTGTTATTTGAAGTTTTGATACCGTTAACTAGGTTTCTTTTAGAATTTTCCCATCCATTTAAATCGTTCCATTAAAACCTGGATTTGAACTAAACATGTTCAGTTTTTAATTGTAATTGTATCATTTTCGTGATTATTAGTTACCCAAATAAAACCTTCTCCTTTGTCATAAGATATAATCTGTTCCTCGCATAGCAGATTTTCGGGTATTTCGGATGGGGTCGCAAACCAACTTTCGGATTTGCGCATCACCGGTTCAGTGAGCCAGGTCATTTGAATTTTTTCAATTGCGTTGGTAGGGATTTTTGTTTTTCTTATCGTAACTAGGTAAAATTGATCTTCATCTTCATCGTGAGTTGGATTCGTGATGGCACTCTACTTCGCCATTTTGGCTTCTTTTGGCATCACTTTGGGTTTTATTATGTTCTTTCATAAATCCGCTATTTTTTTAATTTCGTTTGACCTGTACTGTCGCATATCTCCTATTTTTATTTTCGCAGATTCAATAATTTTATTATTTAAATTTACTTCATTTCTTCAATGTCTTTCAGTGTAATTGAACAAATGTCCAATTATGCCATGTCTTTGCGAGACATGAGGTCCAAAATACGGCGATATTATACCACCAGAAATTCTGTTTACTGTTACGTTGTCTTCGTAACCTCTATTACGAATTCTTAGGGTAGAAATCTCTTCCCCTACCTTAGCTGGGTAGACAAGCCTCTCATTTGCTACGTCTAATAGTATTCTATCAGACCTTAGAAAATTTGCGCCTATAATAGCCTCATATGGAAAGTTATCGCATATTATAAAATTTGTCATTAAGTTTCTATTGTCTCTTTTTACGTTTAGGCAAATCAAACATTTTGCACTCAATTTCTAACCTGTCACACTCATTAAATTGGGATTATTGGGGTTCCTCTGGCACATAATTTACAGAGGCAACATATTAAATACGCAAGAGTTTATGATACTAATTGTTGCACCGGAGTCAATCAAGGCGTTAAAATAAACATTTTCTGCACAAAAATCATTAAATATAGGTAACTTGTTATTAATATCACTACAAGATGGCACTAATATTGTCTTGGACCTATTAAATATTCCGGGCATCCTCTGGGTCCAATTTATATTTCTGAGGGGCCTGAAACGTTTCCCTGAAGATTTATTTCATGTGTCAGTGCTTGTAACAGATAATGAGACGGATGAGTTTCCGTATGCACATCTAATTTATTTATATTAGTCTGTCTTTACCATATATTATTATGGTAGTGTGAATGCTTATGGTTAGTGTTGCTTTGTGTCGGTCACATCCAGTGCCGTTAGCTTGCAAAATCTTCACTTGCCATCGGCAAATGTTCGTGATTTCTATATTGTATTTTTGCATTATATTGGCTTTGGCGAGTATTTGGATATTCAAATCGGTAATTAATTTGTCTGTTGGGGGAAGGGTTATAAAAATTTGGTTGGTACGTATTATAAGATACTGATTGGCTCAATCCCCCCTGGCTAAAGCCTATTACACGACCTGTGCTAAAATTTGTTCTTCCGAACAAATGGTTGCCGTAATTTTGCGTATTACCGACAGCAACTCTTGGTATGTGATTGGGTACATAATAGCACCCTCGCGCGATATGGCCAACACTATTACAATTACAGCACTTTATTATTGTAGGGTTATTTCCGTAATTAGACTGTTAGATAGGCTGAAAACGTACTGTTTTCTGTCTAGCGGTTTCTTGCGTTTTATTTCTTTGTGGCACTGGGGAGTTATCCCTTGAAAATAAATTGGGGGATGCCTGATCACCCTTGAAGATTAGGTTAGCGTTTGAATCACCTAGGCAATTTATTTTTGCTTTACTATGATTAGCGACCATTGTAACAACTTCTATCAATCGCTCTACCTCCTGAACTGCGAGATCCAACGTCTGAATATTTATGGATATTGATATTACTATTCTATATAGTTATGGGGGTAGCCCTTGCAAAAAGGTGTTTAGTATGACTTTTTCATACAGTTGCCCCGAACCACTTCCGTATTTTGCCTCTACCAAAATGCGTATGTTATCAAGGTATTCTCTTATATTCAGTGAAAAGTCAAAGCTCACCGTTCCGTGTTTTAATCTATTTACGGAACTGGTTTCGATAAATCTATCTTTAAATGCTTTTAACAATTTATCAACCGAATTTATTGGCAAGCTGGCGTCGTCGCCTATAGTATGGTCAATCTGCTTCAAAAAGGTTAAGGCCTGGCGTTTTAATCGTAGCAGGAGCATGTCGACTAACGCTTCTAGCTGTTTTTGTTAGTTGTACAAACTGGGTCAATTGGATATTAAATTCGTCAATATCTGATTGACCATTGTACTCTGGGATAGATTTTGCTATTTCTATATTTTTCGCGACTAACTTCTGCACTATTAATTTTTCTTCTAAATCTTCAGACATTTTTTTTGTGTTTATATCAACTTAAAATAGACGTGTTATTTTACTTAACCTATTTTGGGGGAGGCTTTTATCTCCTATGAGATATAAGGGTTTTCCTATCGTAGCTTAGCGGCAATAGGCCTAATCACTTTACTTATATGTCTGTATCTCTCCAATAATTAAATTTAAATTACAAATTTTTGTAGCCTAATTAGTTCGCAGTTTTCCTCCAATTTCCGACTCGCGCCATTTGTAGCGATAGAAAAATTATTTATTTGTAGCGATAGAGAATTAGTATCTAAATCAAATGTATTCTTACTAGTCAAAAATAAAACCTGGCTTTCTCAATAAGTCAGATATGAATGGCATAGGTTTATTTCCCTATTATTACTTGTTATATTTGATCCGGATGCTGTAATTTTTTCAATATGCATATTAATCGAATTGTATTTTAATGCTGATTTTGAATATCGTTAAATTATTTCGTTTAACTTAATCCATCAAAAGTTAAGAGGAATTAAGAATTATTGAACTAGAAATTCTGACTTCTAAAAATTTTGTTTCCACAGCACGTTTAGATATGACTGCGGAGACACATATACTTATAGGCTAATAGGGGTTAGAAACGTAGTTTCAGGGTGTAGCGATGACAACTTTTGGTATTTGTAGGGATAAAAAAATAGGCTGGCTATACTAAATGTGGTACTAAATACTGACCGCGTCAAAGGCAATATTATGCCCAAAGGTCGTGAACTTACACCTTGTAATTTCCCGATAGCGCCGCTTATAGCGCTAAAGATTGTGTCAACTAGGCTAGGGCCACCCTCGATTAATGGGAGGAAATAGAATATGTAGACATATAAATGTGGCCTCTTTTTTCTCGAGCTATCTGGAGATCTGAGTCTCTGCGAGTATTTACTTTAGAGACAAATTAAATTATTACCTTTCATCAGACTAGATGCAGAAATATAAGATGAAACAAACACAGATAAAAAAGGCAATAGGTTTATTGAACTCAGATGCTCCGGTGTACAGCAGTGGATCACTTCAAATGACAATTACAGTGACAACGATGAAGGAATATAAGAAATTTGTCTGAGTGGTTTTGACTCTGATTTACCAATCATATCAAAAAGCACTTCTACCCCACTATCAAACATAGCTCTTCAGTCTTGCACCGTAAGAACTGGCTCATCATTGGCCCGAGTGGATCAAGGATGTGAACCTGTCGTCCAATAATCTTTCTTAACTATTTTTGATGATTTAGACCTTCACACGGTTCCTATCGTTTAAACTTCCTTAGAAATATTGTACGTAGCATATTTTTTATTACTCACTCTCTTAGCGAAATCTAAAGCCTGGATAGTGCCGTTCTTCGTCTGGGGGTGACTGCACTTTTTCTCTTTGCTGATTAAGGACTTCATTTTTGAAACTAGATTTAATTTAATCATAGAAAATCGGAATTATCTTTAGAAAGAAGGAACTTTATTTTGGTATTTTAAATACATCGTATTTTACTCATGGTACACAATTAGGGCTCTTCTAAATCTTGGGATCCAAACCAGCATCAGACAACTTATCCCTTTCTTCTCTTAATGCTGAGTCTATATTCATTTTTCCAGTTCTTCACCAGTTCTTCACGTCCTATAAACAGTTCTATAAGCTCCTCACTTGCTTATATTTTGTTGTGGTGTTTGGAAGCGTAAATGAGGAAGTGTGCAAGAGGATTGTTGTTCAAACTGATTTGAAAGGGCTTATGCTTTTTTTTGATAAAGAGAATGCTGCTATTAAACAATATGGGTATAGTACCATTCCTTGGGTTTTTCCTAGCCATTCAACTGATAAAACTAAGGAAATTTGATAGTGGGTTATTCATGTCTAGTTTTTTGAAAAAATCGACGTCGATGTCGATCTCTTTGCTTTTAGGACTACCCTTTTCACTTTAGCTTCAACTCTACAGATATATGTAAAATTTTCAATGCTAGGAAATTTCTGAAACTTTTTTGTAAGTTTACTTTTTTATTCAATGGCTATTTAACAACCATCATTCCACAAAACTTTATTTGTCTTTTTAGATGTGGGTAACATAGGCTGGTCGGAAGATCCTAGTTTGGAATCTAATGTGAAGAAGCGTCTTAAGAATTTAGGATAATTTATTTGATTGTAAAAAAAACACATAAAAAAGCGTTTATCCCCAAGCCTTGTCGTATAAAATTTATATTTATAAGCAGAAGGTCCATAAATTTATAAATCTGATAATAAAAGCAAAAATAAAAATACTTGTGTATATGAAAGTAAAGAGCTATTTCACAAATTAAAATTATATTAATATGATCATTTTAAACCATTTTTTTAATTTGATATTAAAGAAGCTCTTCTAATTATAAAAAAAAAATCTCACTGCAATAAGAAGCTTCAAGTTCTTTGAACGAGGCGGTAAGATTTAATAATCTTGCAATAATGTTACGTTATTGGTGTCAAGAATACTGAAACTACGTCAAAGAATTATAAAACTATCAATACAGGAGCTTTTGCGTGGGGTTTAGCAGATGATCTTACTGAAGATTTGTGGCTGACACGTGGTTTGTCTCAAACTGCTTCTTAATTCATATTTTGTGAGTTTTTTCCTTTCAATGTCACCACCAAACATGAGTGATATTACGATAACAGACAAATATTTCACGATTAAAAAAAAAATTAAATAGGTGTTACAAAATGCAATTTTACAATAGTCTTTATTTGGATTTTTATTAATTGCATGAAATAAGAAAATCTCGATATCATAAAGAAATTTTCGGAACAAAAGAAAACGTGCACAATCAACATTGGGAGCTATCTGTCTGTATAAATATACTAGTGTTAAGGTATACATAATATTGCATTGGCTTACAAAAATAAAATGATTGTGGAACAACGAAAAATACAATCAAACGGTTCATTTAATTTTGATGAACATCAATAAAATATCAAGATAAAGTAAGTGAAAAATACATACTAAATCATTAAACATAGCCATTAAACATACTAGAATACTGAACTTCAAACTTGAAGTAAATCTTAGAAAACAAAATCAAGGTAATATGAAGAAAAAGAAAATGAAGAAAAATAAAATATACAGATAAGATTATAATACGATTGAACTTCTATGATAGCTTTCAGTGATTTGGCAAACTGGAATCTTTGTTGATTAATATTTTACACTTTTAATGATGCACGATAAATTTTCATGATATTTTCCCCAGAATTAGTTTCCAGTGCTTTTTCCAAAATTCTTTTGATTGCATTTTCTAGTTAGAGATTCCAATGGAGAGTGAATCAACATCTGTAACTTTTGGAGTAAAATGTAAATTTCATTAAATTCAACATGATTCTCAATATTCAATTTCCTAAGGATACCTTTCAAAAATTAAACAGTAGGTGATTTGAAAAAAAATACGAGTGGTCTATACAATAGAACTATGTATGGCGTTTATAAACTCATTAAAAATCTTTAAAAAAAATTTTTAGAAAAAAATGTTTTAAGAAAAAAAACATTCTCCCCGAATGTTTTTAGTTTTTGCAATTTTTTTTAACGTCCTCTTTAATTTATTTAGCTTTTTCCCCGATGACAAAGGCTTCTGGACGTGAAACCGAAATATAAGGATCTTTACTATAATTAATTAAAAATTATTTCCAAAAAATAAGTTTTCAAAAAAAAAAAAAACTCCATTAAACAAAAAATGAACAAAAATAGAAAAAAATAATCTACCAAGGATACAACTATTACAAATCAGTATCAATAAACAAATGAAGCCCAAAACAAACACAAACTAAAATAAATTACAGAGTCAAACTCAAAACGAGCAGAAACTAATATGAGTAATGTTCCAAGCCCCTATGCTTTCTAAAAGCTAGAATATAATTTGCACTTTACTGGAAAAAAATCAAATGAATAAACTGAAAAAATGTGCACAGTCAGTTTAATTAACTGACATGAATTAACTAAAAAGTCTAATATTTATTCCTTAAAATCTTAACTAATTTTTGATTTCTTAAAGTTAAAAAGGAAAACATTTAAACGAATTTTTTTCAGTAAAGTACGACTTATATTCTGGCTTTTAGAAAGCATAGGGGTTTAGAACCTACTCATATTAGTTTCTGCTCGTTTTGAGTTTGACTCTGTTATTTATTTTTATTTTTGTTTGTTTTGGATTTCATTTATTTATTGATGCTGATTTATAAGAGTTGTATGCTTGGTAGATTATTTGATTCTATTTTTGCTCATTTTTGGTTTAATGGAGTTCTTTACTTTTTTTTCGAAAAACTTATTTTGTGGGAAAAGATTTTGCAATTAATTTCTGTTTGTCTTATATATGTAGAATGAATATTTGGGGAGAAATATATTGGCATACTGCTAGGAGAAATGGTTTAGCAATTTGTAATGGAAGAGTCGGTAAGGACAGAGGTAGAGGTGAGTACACATGCTTCTCCGGGTCAAATGACAGTGTTATAGATTACACATTGGTTGGTGTGGAGTTCGCTGCCTGTGTTGTTGATTTTGAGGTTCTCCACGTGCTGGGTTCGGATCATTTTCCTATAAAACTTTCTCTCCAACTTTCTAGGATGTTTAATGTTCCAAGAAAAGAACAAAAGGTTTTAGTAAGGACGAAGAAAGCATTATATGAAATTAAAGACCAATAGAAGTGTTTTCAAGTTTGTAGATCGGCCAGTATGAAGGAATTCTGGAAGTATTTATGTGGGCCACGTGACCAATCAAAAATGATTCCAGAAGTTAACTCTTGGCCGACTTATTTTGAAGACCTGGAGAATCATAAAAACTCAGCTGGCAAGGCTCCCTTCTACCCGAAAGTGTATACTGAGCCGATAGATGCAGTGTCAGTGAATTCCTCCTCCCAGAGCATTCTTACCAGCTAATTCAGGAAATATCCGAGATTGAGCTAAAACAATCCATCAGGAGCCACCGTGGAAGATCTTCGCTGGGTATTGATGGAATTCCGTTAACAATGTATAAGAAATTAGTCGGTCCCCTGTTGCCAGTTCTATTAACTTCGTATAATGCGGTCCTGGTTTCATGTAGTTGGCCAGCAGCATGGAACATGTCGGTTATAATGCCGTTATTTAAAAAGGGTGACCAGATGAAGCATGGTAACTATCGCCCTATTAGTCTAGTAGCAACAATTAGTAAAATTTAGGAAAAGATTCTAGATGGTAGATTAGGGCTGTGGCTAGAAAAGGAAAATATTGTCAGTGAGACCCAAGGAGGATGCCTAAAGGATTATTAAACTACAGATCGTGTATTTATGCTCCAGGCTCTTATTGGAAAATATTGCAGGGGAAATGGTAGGCTTGTTGTCGCGTTTTGGGACTTTGAAAAGGCATTTGATAGTATTGATAGACCTATTTTATTCCGTTACCTTGGTAAGATAGGCATACCAAGGCCTTATATTATGTTATTAATTAACATGTATTAGATGACTTTATCTGTGGTTTTTATTGTTAAAAAAGGTGTATCCAGGCCATTCAGAATCTTCACAGGAATTCGCCAAGGATTCATGTTGTCACCAAAACTTTTTCGTCTATATATCAGTGATTTTGCAGAGTTCCTTGAAATGATATAGGACCCGGTTGTATCACTAGCAAATACCATATTTTCTTTTTCGCTGTTTATTGACGACACAGCTTTAGTGGCCAAATCAGCCGAGGAACTCCAAACTCTTCTGAATTTAACTGAATCTTATCTAGAATCGAATAAGTTGAAGCTGAACGCAACTAGGACAGAGATTGTCATCTTTCAAAGTAGGAAGCCCAATGGACCTCAGGATTATTCCTTTACTTATAAAGATGAGGCAATAAAAGTGACCCCAAAGTATAAATGTCTGGGGATTCGTGGTCACAGCAAATGGGAATTGGACCGAGCATATTAAATTGATGATTTCACGTGGTAAGGCAGCTGCTTGTGCTCTACTTTGATAAAAACATATCATGGGAATCAAAATATGAAGATGCACAAGTACCTTTTTATAACTAAAGTCCATCATGTTGCCCATTATGGATGTGAGTTGTGGGGGACTACTACGGTAAAACAACTGGAATCTCTGCAGTGTATGTATTTTAAAAGAGTTATAGGCCTCTAAAATAATTTTAGTAGTTTGGTCCTAAAGGGTGATTTGCGTTTGCAGGATCTACGTCATATGAGGACTATACAAATGATTAAGTTTTGGTTACAGGTTACGCGCTTACCTGATAACCGCCTGTCGAAAACGGCCTACACAGAGATGTTGAGTTTTACCAAAAAGGCAGCATAGCCAAAACAAGTTAAAGCACTGATGGATAATGCTGGGTTATGCCGGTTTCACATTAGATAAATTGTTCTTTCACACTTGGTCACTTAAGGTCCGTAAGCTCCATAAGCTCCGTAGCGTAACCTATTTAAGCTCTGTAACTTAAGCTAATCACAAAGTTGAAAAAATGTCAACTTAACATCCATAACGTAATTTACTTTGAAGAAAAGTGATAATGGATGAGTTAGATTATATGATTATTGACTTTGTTAAGGCAAGGCCTTTATTATTCATCCCAAAGGACAAAAACAAAACCATGAAGACAAATGCTTGGGAGTCATTTTCCAAGTATTCAAGAAAAGAAAAAGGCAGAGTGGAATTAGGTAAGCATGGCAGGTTAAAGTATGCCTTGGCCAGCAATTTTTTTCCCATTTATGTGATTAATCTGAATTAAATATTATTAAAGGTGACCAAGACAATGTATGACCAAGACAGTTTATGGAACTGAAAGTGTGATAGGCAAAATTTAAATGTGAAACAAATTTACTTGAGCTCCGTAGCGTAAGCCACTTAGCGTAGGTCACTTAGTACTAATGTGAAACCGGGTTTATCATGGGCATGGATTGAGGGGCAGGGTCCTTTAGGTAAACCTGAAGGTTTCCTCGGTAAGTTTGCATCGCGCCTTCGGGACCAAGAGATTCAGGTTTGGCTAACGGGTCTGGAAAAGTCTAGTAGCCTGCATTTTTACAGACAGATTAAAGATGTGTATGGGGAGGAGTTTTATTTGAAGCTGAACATACCATGAAGAACCCTTAAGTATTGGTTGCAGGCACAGGCAAATTGCATATTACAGCGTGAAAGATAGTCTTATGATGAGGATGGCAAGGGAAGTAGGCATGCTTGCCCCCTCTGTGGGGAGTTTGGGGATGGGATGTGCCATTTTCTGAGTAGATGCTAAAGTTTGGCGAATTTTAGGGATAAATTTTTTCATGAGGATGTACCACTGCTACCGGGTGTTCTGGGGACTACTTCGAGGGACCTAGTTATTGCGTTAGGTTGTTTTATAGAGAATAGTCTGATGGCGAGAAAAGAAGCTGTAGTTAAATTTGTTGAGTGTTATTGTTCTTTCCTTACTGTTTTTTGTTTATTTTTTTGTGTATATAGCCACTGGTTTTTAAATACACGCATGTATGTATGTATTGACATAGTCTTGTTCAGGGAAAAAGACTGAGCCTCATCTAAAGATAAACATCCATCCCTTCCATAAAAACCTTAAATACCCCCTGGGCATAACTTAAAAGCCTTGCCCCTAATCTTTCTTTTTTTAAACCCCAAAAGCCTTGTCATATGATATTTAGAGTATTTTCAATAGAAAGACTATCTCAAAATTTCTATTAGATACATTTAAGGACAATACGACGTGTATGTGTGTGTTGGGGGGGGGGGGGGTAGCTACCCTCCGATCACTTTGGCTCTTAAAAAAGGCACTAGAGTCTGATTACCAATCCAATGAGCCCCCTCCAAAGTTTATATGACCATGCTCTCTATAAAAACCTTATATGCCCCTAGGGCATAACGTGCAACCCTTGCCCTGAGGGCTGGGGGGATTTGTTATCTTCTAAGACAGAATTTCCAGACCTTTCAAATACGTTTAAGAAAATGGCTATCTCCAAAATTTTGATTGGCGTTGTTTGAGGAAATGATGGGCGTGGTGGGGGTATTTGGCCTCTGATCACTTTCGATTGCAAAAAAGGCACTAATCCTCCCAAATTTCATTCGAATGAGCCCTTTTTGAAGCTTCTACGACAAAACTTTCTATAAAAACCTTATATGTCCTTGGGGCATAACTTACGATCCATGTCCTGAGGGCTATGGGGGGAGGGTTGTCATCCTCAAAGACATAACTTCCAGACCTTTCAACTACGTTAAACAAAACGGCCATATCAAAATGTTAATCGGAAATGTCTGTGGAAATTAGTGGCGTGAGGGGGGGGGGGGGGTGATTCTCCCTCCTATTACTTTTGACAGTTAAAAAGGGCAATAGCCCTCTCAATTTCCAAACGAATGAGCCCTTTTTGAAGTTTTTACGACAACGCTTCCTATTACATTAAAAGTCGTCAGGGCATAACTTACAGCCTTAGCCCTGAGGGGGGTTATCATACTCAAAGACAAAATTTTTAGACCCTTCAAATACGTTCAACAAAATGGCTATATCATATCAGAAGTATTTGGGGAAATGATGGGCGTGGGGGGCGTTCGCCCTCCGATCGCTTTTGACTATTAACAAGGAAAATAGCCTTCTCAATTATAGATCAGAAGTATTTCGGGAAATGATTGGCGGGGGGGGGGGGCATTCGCCCTCCGATCACTTTTGACTATTAATAAGGCCACTAGCCCTCTCAATTCCCAATTGAATGAGCTCTTTTTGAAGTTTCTACGACAACGCTTTGAATTCAATTTCGAATGAATTTCCAATCAAATGAGCCCTTTGAATTTCGAATCGAATGAATCCTTTTTGAAGTTTCTACGACAACATTTTCTATAAAAAACCTTATATGACCCCAGGGCAAAACTTATAACCCTTGCCCTGAGGGCTGTGGGGGGATACCCTTCTCAAAGACATAATTGCCAGATTTTTCAACTACGTTGAACAAAATGACTATCTCAAAATTTTGATTGGATGTGTTTGGGGAAATGGTGGGCGTGGAAGGGGTCTTAGTTGCCTTCTAATAACTTTCGAATATTAAATAGGGCCCAAGCCCTTCCAATTTCCAATCAAATGAGCCCCTTTTTGAAGATTCTACGACAACTTTTTCGATACGAAGTGCCCTTGTCTAAAGGAAAAAAAAAAATAATAATAATACATTGTGCCAACATCGTTCTTTAGTTAGGCAGCATTATTGCGCTGCCTATGATTACTAAAAAAAAGTTTCCTCTGTCTTATATGATTTATTATATCGGTTTTCTATATTTTCACTTTTATTATTTATAAATGGAAAGACAATGTGACCTATGAAATTATTCGTCTTTTCTCTTGCGAACTGACAAATAACTCTTTCAGAGGCAAAGCTTTGATTTAATATTATTATTTTTTTTTATCCGACTGGGACTTCATATGGACGGGATGATCGTATAAACTTCTGAGGGAGATCATTCAATCAGGAACCAGAAGTTCGAGTGCTCTTTTTAATAGTCAAAAGTGAAGGAAGGGCAACTAGCCACCCCCCCCCCATCGCCTTTTTCTTCCGAATGCTCCCGATATAAATGTTAAGATATCCTTTTCGTGAAAAATAATTCAAAGATAAAATAACAAAAACTATGGGGTCGAGACAACCATATGAGATAATCATATAAGCCCGATCCCCCTCACTAAAAAAACTTATTATTGATATTTTATTCGAAAACTTATGGGAACTGACCCCTGGCCCTCTATGGCCCGATCACCCCTCACAATAAATGATTAATAATAGTTTATTCCAAACCTTAAGCCAGCTCGTCCCTGGCCTTCTATGGTCCAACCCCTCCCCTAAATAAAAGAAATAAAATTACTATTAATATTTTATTCAAAAAATTATGGAAGCTGACTGCTGGCCCTCTTTGGCTTAACCCCCCAAAAACAACTAATTAATGATAATTTATTTCAAAACTTATGGGAGCTGACCCCTGTCCCGATCCCCCCCCCCCCAAGAAAAAAACAACTCATTAATGATAATTTAAACAAAAACTTATGGGAGCTGACCCTTCACCCTATATGGACCAACCCTCCCCCCTCCAAAAAAGCTCATTAGCGATGTTTTATTCCAAACCGTATGGGGATGACCTCTGGCTCTCAATGCCCCCCCCCCCCAAAAAAAATAAAATATTAACGATATTTTGTTCCAAAAACTGATGGGAGCTGACCCCTGTCAGCTCACCCCTCATCCCAAAAATTAAATGAACAATCATAGCAAACAAACAGACTAATATAATGGTACTACTATCTACTAATAAATCTTAGGAACTAATATGAATGAATAAAAAAAAATCTTAAAACGAGTAAAGCTTAAATTGAATATACAAATCAAGCTTAAAACAAACTAAAATCACTGCAAATAAGAGTTCAGATACTGCCTTCTTCCCAAACTGTAAAAGTTTCATTTCTACTGGGTCATTGACGCTTTACTGAAAACGAATCATTTTCTTCTGTACTTATTACAATATTGAAGATATAAACAAAAATTATAGTAAAATTAAATTTTGAACTGATGAGCTTTTAGCAACTAACATCATTATATATCAAATATTCAGTTTAATTTTATTAGTCTTTACCAAGACTGTTAAAGACAAATATAGCTTCACTACAAACAAGAGTTTGGCTACTGTCTCCTTCCCTAACTGTAAATGTTATTACATCATTGAAAATAAAATTGCAGTGAAATAAAATCTTGAATTGTTAAGCTTTCAAATATTAATATCATTATATATCAAATATTAAATTTGATTTCATTAGTTCTTTCCAAGACACATATAGTTTTTAGTAAAGCACCAATGACGCAGTAGGTTTTTGACTTTTAAGCAAGGTAAGGAGGTAGTACCCAAGCTCTTAGCTGTAGCGATTTTTGTTCATTTTAGGCTTTATTTGCATATTCAATTTAACTTTTACTCCTTTCAAGATTTATTTATTCAATTATATTAGTGCCTGTTGTATGTTTGTTTGTAATGATTGTCTATTTAATTTCTGTTCATTTATACTTCAATAGCAAAAGATTTTGTTCATTTTAAGCTTGATTTGTATGTATAGATAGATAGATCGTGTATTTTCAAAAACTCAAGAGCCATATACACACAAAGATCTATGAAAAATAAAGAAATCACAACAGAACAAATTACGAAACACACATTAATATGATACATAGCGAAAAATACCTTATGGTAATTTATCGAGAAAATAAATGTAATTCCATATAATAAACAATAATTAATTGTAGAAACTTTTCCTTCTTTCTAATCCCTCCTCTATGTACGCACCAATACGAAATATTGTGGTTGGATTACTACTTTGTAAAATACAAAGTATTTTAAAATATTCAAGTTAAGCTTTACACGTTTCAAGATTTAGTTATTCATTTATATTAGTATTTGTTGCATGTTTCTTGTCATGATTATTTATTTAAGATCTGTTCGTTTATTGTTTTCATTTATTCTTTATTAGTAATTTTTTGTCGGTTTGAATTTGAATTATTGTAGGTTTTTATTTCTTCAGATCTTAATTTTAATATGGTCTTTACTTTTTTGGAAACTTCTTTTTCAGAAATTTGTTCTTTAAATAATTGAAAAAAAAATCACTCTCTTACATGCCTTACATGGATAAGGTCATTCACCTTTGTATATTCTCATTTCAACAGCCTAACTACTACTTTTAGAAAACTATTCCTATTATACAGGACGCTAACATGGTTGTTCACCAGCGTACATCCTAATGTGATCAGTGAATTTAGCATTTTTGGAAAAAAAAAATCATTGCATACTTCACATTCATGTGGTCATATGGTGATATTAATTAAAAAAAAACTTTTTCCAAAAAATAAGTCTTTCAAAAAAAGGAAAGAACTCCATTAAACCAAAAATGAACAAAAATAAAATCAGACAATCTACCAAGCATACAACTACCACAAATCAGTATCAATAAATAAATTAAACTCAAAACGAATAGAAATTAAAATAAATAACAGAGTCAAACTCAAAACGAGCAGAAATTAATGAGTAGGGTTCAAAACCCCTATGCTTTCTAAAAGCAAGAATATAATTTGTACTTTAATGAAAAAAAAGCAAATGAATGTGCATTGTCAGATTAATATACATATTGTACTGACAAAGGGAAGATTTCCAGACTGCTGGAAAAAACCGTAATGACACCCATAATGACACCAAAACCTGGTAAAAATAATTTAGTGAAAAATCACTGATTTATAACATTACTCTCAGTTGTAGGAAAGATCTATGAAAGACTGGTCAAAAAAGGTTGGTTTACACAGTGGAAAAAACACAAATTCTTCAGGATATTCAAAATGGATTCCGGCAAGGTAGAAGCACAACTGACAGTGTCCGAAGTATTTTGAGAGATTCACTTTATGCATTAAATAACGTCATTACACTTGTATTTTTAGATGTTAAAGGTGCATTTGACAACAGTGTTCATCGACAAATATTAAATGAACATAAAAGCAAACATCCATGGCACACTGATGAAGTTTTCAATAGAAAATATGTATGGCAGAGAAGTTGCTGTACTTGTTGGAAAGTCAAAATCAGAAAACAAGGTTTTAATTAAAAGAAGAGTTCCACAGGGAAGCGTCCTTGGTCCTGATTATTATAACATATGTGAAAATGACATTCCTATTAAAGATGATACATGTAATGGCTGCATTTTTGCTGATGACAACAATACTTGGACTGTCCAGGATACCTTAGAGGAAGCTGAAAAAGAAGCCCAACAAATACTTCTCCAAATAGAAACATGGGCAAGTACTCTAAAAATAATATTTGAACCATCCAAAGCAAACGCCATGGTAATAACACAGAGGAGAAATACCAGACCACCTGTTTTAAAATTTTATGGAGAAAATATAGAAATAGTACAAGAATACAAAGCCCTGGGGATAATACTGGACATTAAAATGAGATTTACCAAAAATATTGAAAATTTCAAACTCTCATGCCTTAACAAGATATATCTTATGAAAATGATGTAAGGGGGAAGGTATGGAGCTAATCCAGCAGTAATGAGAGAATTTTATATCAAGTATACGACCAAAAATTGAATATGGGGCCATTATATATGGCAGTGCAAATGAAGGTCAGCTAAACAAGCTAGAAGTTATACAAAACACTGCTATAAGGATTGCTTTTGGAGCAAAGCAGACCACACCAATTACCTTTTTATTAATTGAATCTGGTATAGAAAAACTGTCAACAAGAAGAGACGTACTATTACTTAAATATATCCAAAAACTATAGACATCAGATAAAAATCACTCGATCAAGAAACATATTGTTAAACGTGGACTATTCCACACCATGAACCCAAATAAACTAAGGAAACATCTAAACCCATTTGAGAAAGCAGAAGCACTGATGAGAGAAGAAGATTTGAATTTCTCTATTACTAAAATTTTACAATATAAGAAACCCCTAGAGACCCCACTATGGCTTTTGATGCAAATACCTTGTTCCATAGAGGAGATAAAAAGAAAAATGAAAGAAATCCATTATCCACAAAATTGAATTGATTAAACTTATCACAGAAAAATTTCAAAATTTATGTCTAATATATACTGATGGATCCAAAATAGAAGGAAAAGGAGTAGGAGCTGCAGCTGTTGTTTCTCAGAAGAAATTAGTGGCATCCAGATCTCTAAGATGCCACTCAACAGTCTTTGAAGCAGAAATTAAAGCAATAGAGATAGCACTAGATTCATTCTAAAAGACCACAATAAAGGACAAACAAGAAATAAAATTTGCTATCTGTAGTGACTCAAAAGCTGCTATACTTAGCTTACAAAATTTCATTTCAAACCAAAACTAAGAAGTCAGCAGTTGTTACAACACACTTATTCAATTGCTCCAAAAAGGATTTGAAATTCAGCTAGTATGGACACCAGCACATGTGGGTATACAAGGCAACGAAGTGGCTGATAAACATGCAAAAATAGCAGCATCACAACCCCTGAAATAGCAGCATCACAACCCCTGAAATAGCAGCACCATTTACCCTGAATTGCAGCACCTATAACAAAAATAGCAGCACCTATTTACCCTGAATTGTGTAAAGGAAGATGAATACAAAGAATTGAGATCAATCAGAGGAGGATTGAGACAAAGGAGACTGGAAATTTTGAAGGATTTAATCCACAATTAGCTTGTAGCCCAGAAAAAAACAACCACTTTGATAGTAGAATTTATAGTAAGTAGGATAAGAGAAATTGTAAATTGTTATTCTATTTTTATCAGGTCATGTAAGTACTAATGCTTGACTATTTAGGATTGGGGAAATTGATAGCCCTGTTTGTAGAGCTTGTAATTTGCAGAATGAGACTGTAAATCACTATCTAATTGAGTGTCGCTTTTACGAGGGATATGAAAAATTTATGTCAAAGAAAAAAGTTAGGCTGTATCAGTGTTAGTCTTATGATTGGGATGGGGATCAATGATGATGGCATAAGACTGGAAATGATCATGTTGTTTTCGACTTTTGTGAAAGTAAGCGGTAGAATTGATGATTTTAGCTAGGATCTTACAATAGTTTTGAAAAAAAAGGATTATTTTGACCTGTTTTAGTGTTAGGGAATAAATAATGAAGAGGGTAGATTGGAAAACCATTGACAGTTGTATAATGATTGTTGTGTATGTTATTTCTGTGTTATTGTTTGTTTATATATATATATATATATATATATATATATATATATATATATATATATATATATATATATATATATATATATAAAAGTTTGTTGATGTCACTCAAGTTATTTGAAAAAAATGAGAAAAAAAGATTATGAAGTTTTTTTCAGATAATCCCATCAAGAAACTAAGAGAAAAGTGTTGAACAAAGAAGATCATCTCAACAGAAGCTGGTTTCTAGAGATGTTAATAATCAACAACATCAACAGCATAATATACATATGCTGATATTTATTCCCTAAAATCTTAATTCATTTTTTATTTCTTAAAGTTATAAAAGTGAAAAAATTTAAAATATTTTTTTCAGTAAAGAACAAATTATATATAAAACCTTGATGTAGACAAGCATTTCTTACATACATCATATTTGTTCCAATCAAGCAAATATGCATCACTACTTTTCACAGGATGAAGATGAAATTGCTAAAGAAACTAACCACATGAAAAAACATTGAAAAAATACTAATTTGATGTATTACTAATTGGTTGTGAGAATAATAGCCACAAATCACTGAGGATACAACAATCTTCCTAAACTCCTGTATGCACTTTTTGATGCCTGTGAAAATCGCTAAAATCAGAAAAATCTTTCAACACACATCACATATGAAAGGTCTCTCACCTGTACGCAGTTTTTGATGTGTATTCAAGCTGCCAACTTGCGAAAAACACATCTCACGTACATATCATGTAACTGTCTACTCACCCATATGCCCTCTTTGGTGCTTGGTAAAATTTCCTGCTCGAGAAAAGGTTTGGTCACAAAAATCACACTTGAACGGTTTCTCACCCGTATGCACTCTTTGGTGCCGGTTCAAACTTGATGCTTGAGAAAAGGTTTGGTCACAAACGTCACACTCAAATGGTTTCTCACCAGTATGTACTCTTTGGTGCTGGTTCAAATTTGATGCTTGAGAAAAGGTCTTATCACAAACATCACACTTAAACAGTTTTTTACCCGTATGCACTCTTTTATGAGTGTTTAAAGTTGTTGCTAGAGAAAATGTTTTGTCACAATCATTACATTTAAACGGTTTCTCACCCGTATGCGTTCTGTGATGGATGCTCAAATGTGCTGCTCGAGAAAAGATTTGGTCACAAACATCACACTTAAATGGTTTTACACCCGTATGTGTGCTTTGATGGGTGTTCAAATTTGCTGTTCGTGAAAAGGTTTGGTCACAAACATCACACTTAAACGGTTTTTCACCAGTATGCACTCTTCGGTGCCGGTTCAAATATGCTGCTTGAGAAAAGGTTTGGTCACAAACATCACACTTAAATGGTTTTTCACCAGTATGCACTCTTTGGTGCTGGCTCAAAACGTGCATTCGAGAAAAGGTTTTGTCGCATACCTTGCATTTATATATTTTTTTCTCTTTATGAGTTCTTTGATATTTTTTCAATTTACCATACTTTCTACTTTGAGGGCGACTTTTCAAACCTGATTTCTGACTTTCTAAGCCTTTTGCTTCAGATTCTGATGGACACGCAATTGAGAAACCACTTGTAGATGGATTCTTTGATTTAACTAGTGACATATTTCCTTGTAAGTGAAATCCAGAAACGTGTGGTGAAAAGTGACCTAAAAGTTTAAAAGTCTACAGAGTAAAAAAAAAACTAAATAAAACAAAAAAAATTTCTCTTAAAACCAAAAACAAAATACCATACATATCTTTCAAAACGTTTTGAAAGTCTACAGAATTAAAAAAAACAGTGTATCTTTCAATAAGCTTTAACAACTAATTTTATGATGGATCCCTCTTCTCTCCGTCATGGTGATACTTATATTAAAATTATTTATTCTAATACAACAAAAGAGCAAAAAAGAAACCTTAAACGATCAAAAAGTATATCGCAGTTTAAATCATACCTTAAGTGAAGGAGAGGAAAAATTACAACAAATATCAGGAATTATTGAAACTAAACAGGGAAGATTTAAAAGAATACTCATCATATGTTTAAGTTAAAAAATATTTCAGGGTAGCCACAAAGTTTTGGATTTAAAAAAACTACGAAAGTCACCTTTTCCTCATGTTTTATAAATATCATTATAAGTCAGCATATAAGTCTAAACGAGTCTGTAACTAAACGAGGAAGAGCTAAAAAAATACACATCATTTGTTTAAGTTAAAAAGTTTAGGGTAGCCACAAAGCTTTGGATTAAAAAAAAAAATACGAAAGTCACCTTTTCCTCATGTCTTATAAATAACAGTTCAAATAGGGATTAATCTCTTTAATAGACAGTGAAAAACAATGAAACAAAATTCTGGATATTTTAACCACACATAGAGTGACACCGCCATCAGCAAATATCTGGTATTTTTTTGTCATTGTTTTTCACTTTGTATTAAGAGGATTCATCCCTGTTTGAAATATTATTTGTATGACCTGAGGAAAACGTGACTTTTGTCGTTTTTTTTATCCAATGGGACTCGCTATGTTCTTCTATCTAAATATTTAAAACAGCTTGTTCTAAGAACAGACAAAAAAAATTTTTTTACTGCATCTGTACAAAATGAATTCGGTATTTTTGTTTGAATCAAGTGTTTTTATTAAATTAATATTCTACACTAAAAATTTTTGGTAGTAAGTTCAGATAATAACACCCAATTTTCTACTTCTTTCAAATTCAACTTGAAATCAAAATGATGCAGATTTATCTCTTAATTTTAAGAGAAATATACACTATAAACATGAATTGTAAAACTTATATAGATACGTAATTTTAAGGCTTATTATCAAAGCCTTTTGAAAAGCATTAACACCTGCAAAACTACTTTCAAATGAAAATTTTAAAATGTTTATGAAAGACTACAAAAGAAGTTTGGCAAACACCTGCAAATTGGAAAGAGATAAAACAAAAGTTCCATCTTAAGATTAAGTCCCTTTGTCCTATTTTTGTCCAATAAAATAATAATCAATGTATTTCAAAAAACAAAAACACAATGTTTCATATATACCTTCATTGTTAGAGCACTTGGGTTGCAATTTCTGGGTGTCGTATTCAAATTTATATGGTTCTGAAATGCTAGGTAAATTCAGCAAGGCAACATCTTCACATTTTGGTGACAAAAGATGGTTCGGAAAATAAAAGGGCTCCTCAAGGTCACATGGTAAAGCGTCTTCAAATTCTAAAAGAAATTTTAAATTAAACAGACATACAGAAAGTTTTAAAAAAAACTAAAAAGCAAAATAAAACCAGAAACATTCAACAAAATTCATTAGCATAGAATGAACAAAATTCATAACACAGAACTAATAGCTGGATAGGTGTAAATTTGGGATAACATACGAAATGAAAAATAAAATTAATATTGAATAAAAAAATGTAACCAAAAAATAAAAATTTTACAGCTTAACAATCACAAAAAATTGACACAGCTAAAGGCAAAAAATACCAATCAATTGGAGGGTTTCTGCATTAGTTCCCAAACAATGAAATACAAAATATAGTCTCCCAAAATTTAACCGCCGAATTCCATTAACTTTATTCCTCTTTTACATGTCTTTATTCCCATCTGAAGCTCCCGAACTACCCCTGCTTTGGTGGTAATATATCATTCATCATACCTGCACATAGAAAAGATTAAAGGAAAAATTATCTACAGGATGATTACTTGACTCACCAAACATAAAAATAAAAGCTAAAAATCTGAATTTAAATATGTTTTGTGGCACAAACAAGCCAATTTTATCACCCCCCAGTTCTTAATAGTTAGATCCAAAAACATAAGCAATTATATTTTTTTCCTTAGGACCACTTAATGAGAAAGGAGAAAAAAAGGGACAAAAATTATTTTCTAGAGCAAAGTAGCTTTCGTTTTTTTTCGATTCAATTCAATTCAGATCGGTTTTAGTAATAAATTACATTTAATTTACATGCACTCATAAATACTTTTTAAAAATAAATTATGGCCCATAATCTGTATAGATTTGGCCCTCTAGGGCAATCCTGTTGAGGAATAACATAGTGGCGGTCATCCATTTACCAGCCAGCTTGGACTCAAATTGCCTCCAAACAATTCAAATAAAAACCCTAAAACAAACTTTTCTTCTGTAACAGAAAGTTTTACTGTATAAATTACCGTTTTTAATCAAAAAATCCTCAGAAACTGTGATGAGATCAGCCATTTTCGGAATTTGTGGCAAGTCCATGAAAGATCTTGGAACAGACTTAATACAAATTATAAGAAGTATTATACTCTCATCAATACAGGTGAGTCCTAAAATACAAAAGATATAATGACGCATAATTAATAATGACTTTTAACCACTGCAAAGCATATTTTATCTTAATACAGTTAAAAGCACAGGCTCAACTCCTTGGTCTAGAATAATCTAGACCATGAAGAACACAATTATAAGTCAAAATTAAAAATTAAAAAAAATTATAAGGTAGGAATATAGATAATAACAAGTATTATAAACAAAAGCATAATCCACCAAGTTTAATGAGTCAATTTACAAAAGGTTTATTATTCAGTTTTCATAATGCTTAGAAGACATAGCAACAACCTAGACCATCAAATGTAATAAGACCAATCTGGGCAGTTGAGGTAAAGGGTATGGAAAAAATACCAAAGGTATAGATAAACAAAAATGCAGAACAGAGAAATATACAGTTAGAATACTTGCGTCAGCAACAATTACAACAAGTCAAAAACAAAAGTAAAGAACAAAGAGATATGCATGAACAAGACAGGTGACAATGAGAAGCAAAGTAAATTAAAAATGAAAAACAAAGAAATATGTGGTTTGAAGATAAGTGGCAGCAAGAATTACAAGTAATAGTGAGAAAGAAATTTGTGGTTTGAATCATTATATACAGCCTCAAAATTTGCTACACAGTTTTGGTTAAAACTGTGGTTACAACTTTAAGAATAATACATATATATATATATATATATATATATATATATATATATATATATATATATATATATATATATATATATATATATATATATATATATATATATATATATATATATATATATATATATATATATATATATATATATATATATATATATATATATATATATATATATATATATATATATATATATATATATATATATATATATATATATATATATATATATATATATATATATATATATATATATATATTTTTTTTTATATATATTATATATATATATATATATATATATATATATATATATTTATATATATATATATATATATATATATATATATATATATATATATATATATATATATATATATATATATATATATATATTGCTTAACCCCCTCATCAATACTAATGTTCAAATAAATAGCCAAGCCCAATTATATATTTCTTATGTATCTTGCAGTACAGAACTTTTTGTGTCAGCTTAATACCCATATTCTGAGTCAAAATTGACAAATCCAATAAACTGAAAATGCAGGGGCATCCCAAGATGGGGGGAGGGGAACACTACCCCCTAACTTTTATGGCATTCAGTAAATTTTTCAAGAAGGGCAAAAATTTTGCAAAATCAGCAGAAATTATACAAAATTCCCGATCTCTACTAAAAATTTGGCAGAAATTAGGTACTGCAGCTATTCAATAAGATATATGAAGTTTGTGCCCCCCCCCCAATGAAAAGAGGCTTTGGATAACCCTGTGCATGGGAAATTTATAGTTTGAGCTATATATTTTAGTTTTAAGATTCTGTACAGATTAAAAACTAATTTGAACACTTTTCTGGTTTTTAATGTTCTTTTCAGATTGTTATGGTGTTTTCTTCTCTTGAGCCCTCCTTGTGCATTGAAATTCTTTATTATTTACTGGATGAAATTCCTTCTTTATAATTTACAGAAGCTATTGATCAACCATATTTCCTTTGTTTCTTCAATTTCATCTGTTCTTGAATATGTTTTAAGTACTTGTCTATTATATAAAACACGCACAAGAAGTGAAGTTAGGTTAATGCTAATAATTTAAAACAAAATTACGATGAAAATATAATAGTTTAGAAACAAATTTGAGCTATATATTTGTACATTAGGAAGGGGGGGGGGGTAAAGCATAGCTCATATTAAATACATAACCTAAACAAACCAATTCTAAACTAACATAACCAAAATACCAACTAAATACTTAAATAAAATATAGCTACAATTTATTTTACAACCAAGCCAAAGCAAATTGTCTGGTATAAAGAAATTGCATGACCAGTTTCTTGCCTCATGTTAGCATGATTTGCAATCAAAATTCTTGAGTGGTTTTATATAATAGACAATTACATGTTTTAGTCAATTATGATGTCACTTTAATTGAATAGCATAGGGCTATGAAGAACCATTAGGCAGGAGGTGAACCAGGGATTAATTGTCTGAAACAAAAAAAAATTCTTTATTTTGTTCTAAGATGTCACCTTCTTAAGAGAAGCTATTCTAGAGGGTAAGCAATGTTTGACTATTAAAGTAATTAGTTCTTTATACTCTAAGCAACAAATATTGTCATTTACTCTTATATAGATTATTTGAAAAAAACTACGTTTTCTAAAGAGTTAAAGAGGCTGAGTTACAAGGTCGAACCTTAAAACGTACAGGAATTAGGAGGCACAGCTGGGGGGCTGCCGCCCCCCAAACCCCTCGCTTTCGCAGCCTTTAAATAAAAAAAAAGTTTTTTAAACTGAAAGTAAGGAGCGACATTAAAAATTAAAACTAACATAAATTATTCCTTATATGAAAGGGGCTGTACCCTCCTCAACGCCTCGCTATTTACGATATATTTTTAATTTCTAAAAAATATTTTTTTAAACAATAAAAACTTTAGCGTAAAGAGCGAGGCGTTGAGGAGGGCACAGCCTCTTTCATATACGGAATAATTTCTGTTCGTTTTAAGTTTTAATGTCGCTCCTTACTGTCAGTTTAAAAAAACTTTTTTTTATTTAAAGGCTGCGAAAGCAGGGGGTTTGGGGGGCGGCAGCCCCCCAACTGTGCCTCCTAATCCCTGTACGTTTTAAGGTTCGACCTTGTAACTCAGCCTCTTTAACGCTTTAGAAAATGTAGTTTTTTTCAAATAATTTCTGCACGTTTTTGTACAGTTTATTACTTATTATTGCTTAACTAACTGTTTGCTGATCGTGTCAGGAGTTATTTAAAAAAGAAACTGAGTTTCTTTTTTAAACTGTAAATTCAGTATATAAAAAAGTTTCTCTGGCGGTGAATCGAACCCGGGTTTTCCGCCAGACAGTCAGGAGTCTTGACCGCTGGACTAAAGATACACAATTATAATTGTTTTTTAGTAAAGTGAATTTATTTTTTAAAGCAAGCAAATCCCCGTAAAACTTGATATTTGTTTTTGGAAAACAGAGAAGGAGTGATCAGATTGAGCGTGAAATTTCGAGGATAAGCTCCCAGGCCCCAGGAAAAGTTATCCTCTAAATTTCCGCCCGATCAGACAACGTTAAAGGGGGGTTGTGGTGGGAAAAATTAACATGGGCTATTATAGGAAAACGAGGTTTTTTGTAAATGTAAATTCGGGGGATAATTTTTTCGGTCTGAAAATATCAAAAGGCCCTAACAGGTCGAATTCTGCTTCGAATGAGTCCTCATTCACCCGGATCAGTTACCAACTGTGGCCTGTAGGCGTGGATAACAAAAAAAAGAGAAATGAATTTTAAGTGGCTATATTTGGTTTTTGAAAACAGGGAAGGAGTGATCGGATTGAGCTGAAAGTTTGAGGACAAGCTCCCGGGCCCTAGGAAAGCTTGACCTTTAAATTTCAGCTCAATTGGACAACGTAAAAGGGGGGCTGTGGTGGAAGGGTCGAAAATTCTGGCCCAGTTTACCCCATGAAGACAAAGTCGGAGGAGGATGAAATTTTGCACGTTTCTTAGTTTGAGCTTGGGCTACAAAATGTGATTACCGCCGTCTCTCTGCGGCCTCTAGGACCTGAAATCGCTTAACATTGTGGTGGGTCGCCTCTTTATAGAGGCACAAGTGTGCCTCCTTGATAAAGTCGGAGGGGGTGAAATTTTGCATGTTTCTTAGTTTGAGCTTGGGCTACAAAATGCGATTACCGCTGTCTCTCTGCGACCGCTAGGACCGGAAATCGCTTGCGGGCTCTTATAGGAAAACGAGCCCGCGTTTTCGCGGGCTAGCCCGCTTATAGCGGGTTCTTATAGGAAAACGAGGTTTTTCGTAAATGTAAATTCGGGGGATAATTTTTTCGGTCTGAAAATATCAAAAGGCCCTAACAGGTCCAATTCTACTTCGAATGAGTTCCCATTCACCCGGATCAGTTGCCAACTGTGGCCTGTAGGCGTGGCCCAGAAAAAAAAGAGATGATGAATTTTAAGTGGCTATATTGGTTTTTTTGGAAACAGGGAAGGAGTGATCAGATTGAGCTGAAATTTCGAGGATAAGCTCCCGGGCCCTAGGAAAGCTTAACCTCTAAATTTCAGCCCGATCAGACAACGTTAAAGGGGGACTGTGGTGGGAGGGTCGAAACTTCCGGCCCAGTTTACCCCATGAAAATAAAATCGGAGGAGGATGAAATTTTGCACGTTTCTTGGTTTGAGCTTGGGCTACAAAATACGATTACCGCCGTCTCTCTGCGACCTCTAGGACCTGAAATCGCTTAACATTGTGGTGGGTCGCCTCTTTATAGAGGCACAAGTGTGCCTACTTGAAAGCACTATAAAGTCAAACAAAAGACAGTATTGTGTTTCCTTTAAACATGGAGAATGACATAAAGTCTTCTGTATGACTTTAAACATCAAATTATTATAGAGAAGTATGAATAAAGTTATACAGAAGACTTTTTGGTTTTCTTATTTTATATATGATCCACTAAAATGTCATACAGAAGAAATTATATTACCCCACTCATACATAGAGAAAACCACAAAAAGTCATACAGATGGCTTTTTATAGCCTAGGCCTACACAATTTCATATATGGAGCAGCCTGAATAAAGTCATACAGATGACTTTTTATTATATCATTCTACTATAAAGTATTATGAATAAAGTCCTACAAATGACTTTTTATGCCTCCTGCTATTATAGAGCAAACTATTATTATCCCTTTCTTTTATAGAGCGACTTAAATAAAGCCATACAGATGAATTTTTATACCTCTTTCTATTACATAGAGAAAACAACAAAAAGTCATACAGATTGCTTTTCATAGCCTAGGCCTTCATGATTTCATTTATAGAGCCACCTAAATAAAGTCCTTGTTTTCTTCCTTTCTTTGCAATTTCATGTTTTTATCTAAATAAAGTCATACAGATGACTTTTTATGCCTTTCAAGGAGGCACACTTGTGCCTCTATAAAGAGGCAACCCACAACAATGTTAAGCGATTTCAGGTCCTAGAGGTCGCAGAGAGACGGCGGTAATCGCATTTTGTAGCCCAAGCTCAAACTAAGAAACTTGCAAAATTTCATTCTCCTCCGACTTTATCTTCATGGGGTAAACTGGGCCGGAAGTTTCGACCCTCCCACCACAGCCCCCTTGAACGTTGTCCGATTGGGCTGAAATTTAGAGGTTAAGCTTTCCTAGGGTCTGGGAGCTTATCCTCGAAATTTCAATTCAATCCGATCACTCCTTCCCTGTTTTCAAAAAACCAAATATAGCCACTTAAAATTCATCATTTCTTTTTTTTTTCTTAGCCACGCCTACAGGCCACAGTTGGCAACTGATCCGGGTGAATGAGGACTCATTGAAGCAGAATTCGACCTGTTAGGGCTTTTTGATATATTCAGACCGAAAAAATTATCCCCCGAATTTACATTTACGAAAAACCTCGTTTTCCTATATTAGCCCATGTTAATTTTTCCCACCACAACCCCCCTTTAACGTTGTCTGATCGGGCTGAAATTTAGAGGACAAGCTTTCCTGCGGCCTGGGAGCTAATCCTCGAAATTTCAGCTCAATCTGATCACTCCTTCCCTGTTTTCCAAAAACCAAATATCAAGTTTTGCTTGCGTCAAAAAGATTCCCCTTACTAAAAAACAATTTCAATTATGTCTCTTTAGTGCAGCAGTGAGACTCCTGGCTGTCACGCAGAAACCCGGGTTCGATTCACCATTAGAGAAAAAATTTTATATACTGAATTTAAATTTTAAAAAAGAAAATCAGTTTCTTTTTTAAATTATTTGAAAAAAATTACATTTTCTAAAGAGTTAAATAGGCTGAGTTACAAGATCGACCCTTAAAACACCCTGTCAAGAAAGAAAAGAATAATACACAATCATCTAACAGTTAGTCAAGTAATAATAAGTAATAAACTGTACAAAAACGTGCAGAAATTATTTGAAAAAAACTATGTTTTCTAAAGAGTTAAAGAGGCTGAGTTACAAGGTCGAACCTTAAAACGTACAGGGATTAGGAGGCACAGTTGGGGGGTTGCCGCCCCCCAAACCCCCCGCTTTCGCAGCCTGTAAATAAATAAAAAAAGTTTTTTAAAGTGAAAGTAAGGAGTGACATTAAATCTTAAAACAATCAGAAATTATTCCGTATACGAAAGGGGCTGTGCCCTCCTCAACGCCTCGCTCTTTACGCTAAAGTTTGACTTTCTCACAACTCTTTTTTTTAAACAATAAAAACTTTAGCGTAAAGAGTGAGGCGTTGAGGAGGGCACAGCCCCTTTCGTATATGGAATAATTTCTGATCGTTTTAAGATTTAATGTTGCTCCTTACTTTCACTTTAAAAAACTTTTTTTATTTATTTACAGGCTGCGAAAGGGGGTGTTTGGGGGCGGCAGCCCCCCAACTGTGCCTCCTAATCCCTGTACATTTGACTTTCTCACAACTCTTTTTTTTAAACAATAAAAACTTTAGCGTAAAGAGTGAGGCGTTGAGGAGGGCACAGCCCCTTTCGTATATGGAATAATTTCTGATCGTTTTAAGATTCAATGTCGCTCCTTACTTTCACTTTAAAAAACTTTTTTATTTATTTACAGGCTGCCAAAGCGGGGGGTTTGGGGGGCGGCAGCCCCCAACTGTGCCTCCTAATCCCTGTACGTTTTAAGGTTAAACCTTGTAACTCAGCCTCTTTAACTCTTTAGAAAACGTAGTTTTTTTCAAATAATCTTTTATAGAGCGACTTAAATAAAGCCATACAGATGAATTTTTATACCTCCTGCTATTACATAGAGGAAACAACAAAAAGTCATACAGATTGCTTTTTTATAGTCTAGGCCTACATGATTTCATTTATAGAGCAGCCTAAATAAAGTCCTTGTTTTCTTCCTTTCTTTGCAATTTCATGTTTTTATCTAAATAAAGTCATACAGATGACTTTTTAATATAACATTCTACTATAAAGCATTATGAATAAAGTCATAAAGATGATTTTTTATGCCTCCTGTTATTATAGAGCAAACATGAATAAATTCTTACATATGACTTTTTGTTGTTTTGTGGGGTAGGCTAATATAATTTCTTCTGTATAACATTTTAGTGGATTATATATTAGATAAGAAAACCAAAGTCTTCTGTATAACTTTATTCAAATTTCTCGATAATAATTTGATGTTTAAAAAGACATACAGAAGACATTATATCATTCTCTATTTTTTCTCTAGAAATAGAAATATATAATTACAAACAAACAAGGTATAAAGTCATTTGTATGACTTTATTCATGTTTGATCCATAAAAGTATGAAGTTTAAAAAGTTATCTGTAGGACTTTATTCATGTTTGCTACATAATAGTACAAGGTATAAAATGTCATCTGCATTACTTTATTCATATCTGCTCTATAATAGTGTAAGGTATAAAAAGTCATCTGTATGCCTTTATTCATGATTTCTCTATAATAGTGAGATATACAAAAATTCATCTGTATGGCTTTATTTTTGCTTGCTCTATAAAAGCATGAGGTATAAAGTCAGGTAAATTTGCAGCTGGCACAATAATTTAGCTAGGATAATAGTAAATACATCATTTGATGCCTTTTTTTATGCTCTTTCATAATTCAATAATTGCTTCTGTTGCAAATTGCATCTTGAATCCTTAAAGGGCCCCAAAGGGATTTTATATGAATTATGAAAGAGCATAAAAAAAGGATCAAATGATGTTTTCACTTTCATCCTAGCTAAATCATATGGTCCACTGCAAAGTTACTAAGAAATTTAAACACCCCACCCCCCTAGTGTGCAAATATATACCCTGAATTGTCAACAGCAAAGTTTCAAATTGAAAAATTCAGAGCTATTTTTGTCAATGGCAAAAATTTGAAAAACTTGAAACATTAGGAAAATGGTTTATATTTCTGTTGCCCAATAAATGAGGTTCAAATTGTTATAAATAAGTATTCTTGGAGTATACTACTCTTGAACAACTTATTTATAAACATGTGATATGTTTTTAACAACTTTTCAATAACTTAACAACTGTTGATAACTTCTTTGTGTGGTTACAAAAATGAAACACCTTTAGGGCCCCTTTAAGGGCTCAAGATACAATTTGCAACTGAAGCAATTATTGAATTATGAAAGAGCATAAGAAAAGGCATTAAATGATGTATTCACTTTCATCCTAGCTAAATTATATTGTGCCACTTGCAAATTTACCAAAAGTCATCTAAAAGTATGACTTTATTTATGTTTGCTCTATACAAGAACGAGGCATAAAGCCATCTGTAAGACTTTTTATCATTCTATATAATAGGAGAAACCATGATATTGTTTTCTGTTTGACTTTATACTGCATTCTAAATAAGAGTAAATGGAAATATTCTATTGGTCAGATATAAAGAAAAAAATTCTACATTGTCATATGTATGTAGGCCTAGCCCTTTTTTTTGTTCTCAATTTTGTCATGCTTGATTCAATTTAGCCTACACATAAACCAGTTTTGGTATAAATTAAAAATTGTGGCTTCTGATAAGGAGACATGTTAAGAAAACAATTCTTACTTTAAAGTATGTATAATGATCCTAGTTAACATATTATCCAAGGAGAGAACCTTTATCATCAAGTCTTTCCTCTTTTTTTTTTAATGATAGATAAAGCAGTGGCAAAAATACAAAATATTAATACAATCTAAACTAACCTAACTTCAATTCAAAATCAACGGACTTGGTCAAGGCCTTTGGCCTTGACCAATGGCTGGGATGAATGCTAGGTAAATGCTATCTATAAGAACAATTTGTAGCAGCAATTTCAAAAGATTTACGCATTGCATTTAGAGCATGGAAAAACTGTATTTTTTTCTTTTAAGTTGGAAAAAGAAGGAAAGACTTGATGATAAAGGTTTTCCCCTTGGATAATATGTTAACTAGGATTATTATACATATTTTAAAGTAAGAATTGTTTTCTTAAATTGTCTCCTTATCAGAAGCCACAATTCTAAATTTATTCCCCAGTTTCAACAAGAGTGATGCTAACAGCAGTATATAAGCAGCATCTAAAATAAGAGAAAAAAATATCAGCTTTGGGGGTGATTAAGGGGATAAAATTGAATTTCCAAGTGAAGCAACTACTATATTTGAAAAGAGGGTAAATTTTTACCCAATCATATTATTGACTTATGAATAAAGTGAATATACTATTCGATGCCTTTTTTTATGTTCTTCTCAAATATAATAATCATTTATGTTGGAAATGAGTCTTACCCCCACCCTTATACATACAAATTCCGGGTATATATTGGAACATTAGGGGGGATGGGGGCAAATTTTATTTCTGATGTAAATGGGAGGTAAGTTTAAACTTTACCCCCCCCCTCCTAATTTGCAAATATATTGGTATATAGGTGTATAGGCCTATATAAAATTCATTTCTGACAAAAATGGTTATTATATTTGGAAAGAGCATAAAAAAGGCATCAAATGGTATATTCCCGGTCAATATCTACAAAATCATTATTTAGTTAGTACTAAAGTGAACACACAATTCAATGCCTTTTTTAATGCTGATTACGAATATAATAAGCATTTATATCGGAAATGAATTTCAGCCCCCCCCCCCTATATATGTCAATTCCGGGTTAGGTTTGGTGTAACCGAAATAGGGGGGGGGCTGAAATTAATTTCAAATAGACATGCTTATTATATTCAAAATCAGCATAAAAAAAGGCATCGAATGGTGTATTCACTTTAATTGAAACTCAATAATGTGATTTGGTAAATATTGACCATATTCCCTATAGGCCTATTCATAGGCTAAGTCAATAATATGTTTTGGGTAAAATTTACTGAAAAGTACATATAAGAGGCATCAAGTGGTATGGTCACCTTATTCGTAGGTCATTGACCAAAATATCCCTCTGTCCCCTTGAGTGATCTACTAGTGAAGCCTAGGCTGACCTGTAGGCTAAATGTCTTAAATTTTAGTAGCCTATTAACTTATATCACAGGTTCATTCAGTGGCAGAAGCTACAAATTACCTTTATTTAATAGTTTTGCTCTGACCAAATATTAGGCCTGTTTTTTCACTCATCAATGTGCTAAGATTTACATCTTTTGTCAAAGAACGCTTAAAAGTGAAATCTTAGCTCTAAGATCTCAAATATTGCAGTGTTCTTTTGCAAACGTCTGTCATCAGTGTTGCCAGGTTTTTGGCATAACGTATAGCCCAAAGAGGAGCAATCATTAGCCCAAAAATAGCCCAAAGTAGCCCAAAAATAGCGAACGCTATTATAACCCTATTATAGCGCTGTTATGGGTAAAACGAGGAGAGATACAATTGGCATATCAGATAACCTAAACTTAAGGATAGGTCAAAAGCAAAAAAGAGCTCTGTGAGCGAACAAAAATAACAAATCTTCTACGTATGACGTCGTAAAATTGACAAGTGCTTCCCTGAAAACAAAAAGGCAATGTATTCTTTAGACACTTGGTTTATTTTATACATACCATGATATCATTGAAAAACAATGTTATGTGAGCTTAAAAGAATACCTAGTAACAAACAGAAAATTCGCATCTGCACTGTTTTGTTCCAAGCTTTTAGCATATCACTGGCGAATTTACCAGATAAATATGCTCCAGAGGCTCAGAGGCGATAATCGATAATACGTACAGCACAATAAGTGGCTGTTTTTTTCTAGCAGTGAGATAACAACCTTTCTTCCATTTTTTTTTGCTTTCAGTAAAGCGCTAGTAAATCTATGACGGCACAAGTAGAGGGGTAATAACTTTGTTAGTTTTAAGTTTCAACTTCACTCTATCAACCCATTTAATCCATGGAGCGTATATACTTAATTATTATGTATTGTTAGGCATTCAATCTTTATCCGATATTTTAAAACCTAGAATCAAATAAAATCAGACTGAAACCACAATTACAGAAAGTTTTATTGTTAATCTGGGTTAAAACTTACGAAATACAAGGAAATCCAATACATGAGGCTCTATTCTAGCCATGAGGCTCTATTCTTTTGCACTGAAGACAGTTGGTGGAAGTCCAGCCGTAATCCAACGCGAGTCCGATGATAGCGAAAAATACGCCCTGAGTCTAAATAATTAGAAGCAAAATATTATCCAGCAACAAATGCACCACAGAAAAAATACACAACTGTGGGTTATCACTCCTCAAAAAACTCATCTAACAGTTCAAAAACCGCGATGTCTTCATCTTCAGTTTCAGCATTACTTTTTTCGCACTTATACATAGAGCTGTCGAACCTTTGAAACATTGCTTTCGAAGGGATGAAATTTTGACAACATTTTTCATCCCCAAGAAGGCACCCTCTAATCAATAATATCGCCGAAAGCAGCTTCAGGCCCATTCTATTCCTAACTTTTGTCTTAACGCAGTTCATTATACTAAAAACCCGTTCAACAAACGCGTTCGACACTGGTAGTGCCAAAATATTGAGTACAGAGGCGGCGAGTTCTCTAAAACAATATTCTCCCCCTGCATTTGTGTAATTGTACACAGCGACCCAAAATTGTTCAGAATTGAGAGATTCACTTTTCTCAACCACCAGTGTCCAGTCGATAGACAGCAGTCTTCTCCACTGATCTTCTATTAGTTCCACTTTCCGCAAGTTTTTATCTGGCACTGGCACAAGAAGAGACAAAGGTAGGTTATCAAAACTGCAACGAGTCTGACTCAGACAGTGCTCTGGTGATAACAAAACCACAGTTGAAAGCAATTTCATGTGTGAAGGGACTCTTTTCTTCACCTCTTCACACAATTTCTTCAGAAAGTCATAGCATCTTTTTCTAAGTTCACTCTTTTGTTCATCTGGAACTTTCGAGTTTATCAACATTCGACGGAAATTGGTTCCAAGATCAGCAAGTGTAACATCTAAAAAGTTTTCTTCTATCATTTCTATTTCTAGCAACTGAGCGGTAGTCAGTTTTTCGGCCCCTCTCACTACACGACGGAATAATGTAGAAACAAATGATTCAAAATCTTTGAACAACTTGGCTGGGTCGACAGAAGTCTGCTGAAATAAGAGGCTCATTCTGGTGAATTCTTTTGTAATAGGAAGCAGAAATGTCAAAAAGAAATAGTTCACATCATCCTCGTACATCATCGAAAGCGTGTTCGCAGTAAAACATCGCTCAGTCTGCGCTGCCCTTTTGAAGTGAGTCTTCAACTCAAGCCACTGCTCAAGAATCATATCAATGGCAGCCTCTCTGGCGAGCCAACGAGTGCCACTGAGCTGCAAAATCTTCTTTGGCTCTTTTCCCGTACTATTGATCAAGGAGTATATTTGACGATAAGCCTCCCGTCTGAGAGGGCTATTGCTGAACCAGTTATAAGTCTCTTTTAGCAAAAACTCTATGTTTGTTGGCAAAACTTTAGCTGCTGCTGACATGCACAAGTGCAACGAATGGCAAATGCATTTGATCAAAACTAGATCAGGATTATGCTCCCTTAGTTTAGTAAACAAAGAGCAGTTCTGTCCAACCATATTACTGGCACCATCAGTTCCTAGTCCTGTAATATTCTCCAGCTTCAATTTAATTTTGTTTTCAATGAAGTCCTTCAGTCCATTATAAAGGTTCTCAGCTGTAGCACTATGAATCTCGACAAGTCCTAGGAAACGTGTCACTATTTTCTTCCTTCTATTGCAAAAGAATCTAATACATACAGACATGTATTTGTGCGTTCCAACATCTGTAGACTCATCCAATATCAAAGAATACTTGTTATTACAATCTTGCACTATTTCTTCTAGTAGACTAGGTGCAATCACATGCACAATCAAAGCACTGCATTTCTTACGATGTAGTCTAAGTCGATCTGTTGGTTTGGCAGCAGAAGTAGCAGTTGAAGATATAATGACATTAATCAGTTCTCCTAGGTGGTCTACCGTTCTAACAGATGAGTGGCAAGCAATGTGACAGGCAATGGCAAGCTCGTGTTTCTTCACTTTGTCACTTAAAACTGTCACATGGCCATCAAGTGTCTTGCAACCTTTTGACGTGACCTGTTGCATTGACTTCAGTCTATGTTTTTGAGAGCTAGCATGCACTGACAGGTCATTATGATGAGCCCTAATTTCTTTTCTGCACGCCGTACAGTATGCTTTTGACTCATCAGTTGGGCATTGCTTGACCCAAGGAAATTCATTCTCCCACCTTTCATTATATGTTTTGGCATACTTCGCCCATTTTCCCATGGCGACAATCTGAAAAAAGGGATGTTTTAACCACATGCTTGTTCTAACCATCTAAAGCAAACTGCTGGAAAAGCATGAACAACTTTTTTGTGTCTATCTGCTGCAGAAAAGTCTTAAATGAAACAGGAATAGGTTTTACCCTTTCATTTAAAGCTTAGTTTTGGCTAGAAAGTCCTGAAATTATTAATTAGCAAGCACATCAAGCTAACTGGGGATTTGCATCAACTGAATTTTTCTGATTGTCCCATGCACTCAAGAATATTAAGCTTCTGACAGTTATAGTTTTACATGAAGTATAATTTAATTTGGCATATTGTCTGATAATCCAAAACATACCCCATCAACATCATTGTCAATCTAACCAGCTAGCAAGTTGGCAAGTATTATTAAAAAATTGGCAATTACACCAAAATAAACAAATTGTCACCCATTTTTAGTATGAGGGTTCTTTATAACCATTAACCATTTCACTCTGATTTTTAGTAAGCCAGAAAGAGGAATTATATAGTTTTTGTATAGCCATTAGGGTAACGGAGCTGGTAGACGGCCAGGTCATAGTAGCCAGACAGTCAAACAGAAATAAATTTAGAACTCATTCGTTTTCTAAGAGATAGGTTGGATTTTTTTTCCTTGATGGCCAGCAACACTGCTGATATTCTGGCATAAAAAAAAAAAACTCAAGTTGTGGTTTGACAAATTTTTAATAAAATTTTTTTTGTTTTAATTTCCGACTACTCTGACCTGGCCGACTACCATCTCCTTTACCCTATGCTACTTTCGTGTAACCATAACCATCAAGTATTTCAAGCTACGAGCTGTTCGGCTCATTTAAAGGGAAGGAAATTGAGGAATCCAAACTGAAGCAATCAACAAAAAAACTTTAATTTATCTTTAAAACCTCTTTTCCTATTTTACCAGATGCTGGAGTTAAGCAGAAGTAAGGTAACATAAAAGCAACAAGCAACCATCAAAACACAAGTTTTGCAATGTCCATTTTGCTATTATGAATCTTAAAAAAATTCTGTAGAAACTCAATACTGGTACATTAGTGTCTAGCTGAGCCTTTCCTCTGTTTACTGATTTACTCTGAATATTTTCTGGTTCCTTCTCTAAGCAAATGCTGAAAAACTAAGGTCAGGTAGCCTATATGGTTTTCAGTCGAACGATGCTCTGCTCACAGTCCAGATAAACATGTCCTTCTGTGTGTACAATATAGTATGGTATAGGAAGAAGAGAGATACCGTGAATCTTATCTGCTCCATATCTCCTTCATGCTTGACCAGAAATTAATAATTTTCACACAGCAGGTAAAGCAGACCAGATATTTTCAGCTGTGTAAAAATTTTACACTTTTGGTCCAGCCTTGGGAAGATATAGTGCAAATAAGATTCACGGTATCTGTCCTCGGTTAATTTGGAATATAGGACCATAATGAGATAGCTAAAAAATAAACATACCATTCGACTCAAAATTCAATGCTGTGTCCAAATATAGCAATCATTTCCGGCGGAAACTCATCCCTTAGATTCTACAAATCAAGCTTTTCGGGGATACGAAGGGTTTGGGGGGCGGGCCATGGGGTTGTTGGTGGGGTGGCCTAGACCTCGAATACCGAGTGAGCCGAAAACTAAACCGAAACTAGGTTTTTCCAATCCCAGAATCTGGAAATTCCAGAATTTTCAAAATTTCTAGAATCAATTTCCGCCGGAATTTATTGTTATATTCGGATAGAGGATTGAATTCTGAATCGACTGGTATGTTTATTTCCTAGCTATCTCATTATGGTCCTATATTCCAAATTTACCCTGTCCTCTTCCTGTACCAACAAAATTTAGTGGCCCCTACTGGTGTCAGACGGGCTGGACAATGGCAGAGGTTACGTTTGAGTACTCTCTTTGGAGAATGGTTATCTATGGTTTATCTAATGGTTATCTAATGGTTTAACTATGGTTATCTTATCTAAGCTAAGTTACTTCAGAATCTTGGCTCATAACAGACACAGCAACTCGGACAGCAGGTCAGTACAATTTACCTATCAATAAAGGAAAAAAAAGTTTTTCTACCTCTCCCCTTGTTCCAAGATTTATCACTTTCTTGGCTAGAGAATGAGTCACACACTACTCACTGGTCTTTTCTTTCCGTTCTTCTTTGAAAGTTGTTGGAGCGTTGGAGCTCGGCAGTTCCGCCACAGACAATCTACATGACAACTACAGACATGACATGATGACCGCTGGCTTTTGCATCGTGTCTCGGTCGATTTCGAAATTAAAAAACATGTTTTGTAAATATAGCCCAAAAATAGCAAAATGAAAGGTTTTTTAGCCCAAAAACCCGCGTTGCGGGTTTTTGGGAATCTTACCCGCAAAAATGAAATTTTACTAGCCCAATTGGCGGAAACTAGCCCAATCTGGCAACACTGTCTGTCATCGTTCTGCTGTGATCAGCAGTGTAGATGAGTATATCATCAAAGTTCTATATAGCAGAAAGATGGCGTCTTTTACGCTTTTTGCTAACATCAGTGAGCCGTAAGATCTTAGAACAAAGATGAGATAAAAGAACGGAAATCTTTGCAGAAAGATGTGAGATCTTAGTGCAAAAGAACAGGCCTTATAATTAATAAGAATAATCCTAGATCTTTCCTCCTTTCCCAATAAGGACTTGTCTAAAATTTATCATAAAATTCGTTCTGGAACAAATGGACTAAATTTTCTTTCATTCTCTTATCAGTTTCCTAATTCAAGTAGTTCAGCTCCCTTGTCCCCTCTTTGCAGGTATTGTAATATGAATATAAAACTATTGACCACTGCCTATTTAAATGTAACACGTTGACGTCGGCACGTCATACCTTGCATTGCAAACTGTTAAAGTACTTCAAACACCACAAAATTTCACTATCAAACAGTTCGTAGTAATGAACTGTAAGTAAGGAGCAACTCAATGGTAACCGAAACTCTAAAAAACGGAATTTTGGTACCAATAGATACATCAAAAGAATCAGATTTTAATTCTGATTTCAAAAATATAAATTTCATCAAGTTTAATCTTACCCATCAAAAGTTAAGCGCCTGAGAAATTTTGACTGATTTTCGAAAAAGGAGGAAAGACCCCCTAAAAGTTATAGAACCTTAATGAAATTCACACCATCATGTTCAGCGTATCAGATAACCCTACTGCAGAGGTTTCAAGCTCCTATCTACAAAAATGTGGAATTTTGCATTTTTTGCCAGATGAAAGATCACGGGTGAGTGTTTATTTGTTTTTTGTTTTTTTTTCCCAGGAGTAATCATATTGACCCAGTGGTCCTAGAATATCGTAAGAGGGCTCATTGGAACGGAAATTAAAAGTTCTAGTGCCCTTTTTAAGTGAACAAAAAAATGGAGGGCGACTAGGCCCCCTCCCACGCTCATTTTTTTCCTCAAAGTCACCCAATTAAAATTTTGAGATAGCCATTGTGTTTAGCATAGTCGAAAATCTAATAAATATGTCTTTTAAGATGACTTAATCCCCCAGAGTTCCCAGGGGAAGGTCTGCAAGTTATGAACTTTGCCCATTGCTTACATATTGTATTGGTTATTGGGAAGTATACAGACATTTTCAGGAAGAATTTTTATCTGGGGGGGGAGGAGGGGGTTACTCGGGAGAGTCTTTCCGTGGAGGATGTTTCTTTGGGATAAGAGACATTTCTATGAAGGGGGCGCCTGATTTCCATGCATTATTTAAAAAACGATCAGAAATTAAATTAAAAAAAACAAGTACTTTCAACTGAAAGTAAGAAGCAACATTAGAACTTAAAATGAACAGAAATTATTACGTATATGAGGGGGGTCTCTCCCAAGTCAATACTTCGCTCTTTACGCTACAGTTTTTCTTTAGTGCTTTCAAAAGAGCTCTCTATTATAATTAAACGTCCTTTTTTATTCTTGGTTTTTTTAATAAAAATTTTTTTTAAATTTTAACATAAAGAACGTGGTATTGAATAAGGGTATAACCCACTCATATACGTAATAACATATACGTAATAAAAAAAAACAAGCGATACGGCTCAATAGTTATCGAAACTTTTAAAAATGGAATTTTGATGTCAATAAATGTATCAAAAGAATGGGCTTATAATGCTGATTCTAAATATATGAATTTTATTAAGTTTAGTATTACTCATCAAAGGCTAAGAGCCTCAGAAAACTCACCTGATTTTTTTAAAGAGGGGGAAACAGCCCCTAAAAGTGAAAAATTTTTAATGAAAATCACACCGTCAGATTCAGCGTATCAGAAAACCCTATAACATAGGTTTCAAGCTCATATCTGCAAAAATCTGCAACTTTGTATTTTTTGCCAGAAGAAAAATATACGAATATAGAAGTTCGTTACGTAAGTTAATTTGTAAATTATGTCAGAACCAAATTTAGAGACAGCCATTTAGCAAAAGAAAAGTAAAATCTTTATGCAAATTTTGTTTACTTATTCAATGACGGCGAGCCAAAATAAAAGCTGCATTAACTAAAAAACGATCAGAAATTAAATAAAAAAAACAAGTTTTTTAAACTGAAAGTAAGGAGCGACATTAAAACTTAAAACGAACAGAAATTATTCCGTATATGAAAGGGGCTGTCCCCTCCTCAACGCCTCGCTCTTTACGCTAAAGTTTGACTCTGTCTCACAACTTTATTTTTTAAAACAATAAAAAACTTTAGCGTAAAGAGAGAGGCGTTGAGGAGGGGACAGCCCCTTTCATACACGAAATAATTTCTGTTCGTTTTAAGTTTTAATGTCGCTCCTTACTTTCAGTTTAAAAAACTTGTTTTTTTTATTTAAAATTATTTGAAAAAAACTACGTTTTCTAAAGAGTTAAAGAGGCTGAGTTACAAGGTCGAACCTTAAAACGTACAGGGATTAGGAGGCACAGTTGGGGGGCTGCCACCCCCAAACCCCCCGCTTTCGCAGCCTTTAAATAAAAAAAAATTCTTTAAACTGAAAGTAAGGAGCGACATTAAATCTTAAAACGAACAGAAATAATTCCGTATATGAAAGGAGCTGTGCCCTCCTCAACACCTCGCTCTTTACGCTAAAGTTTGACTTTCTCACAACTCTTTTTTTAAACAATAAAAACTTTAGCGTAAAGAGCGAGGCGTTGAGGAGGGCACAGCCCCTTTCATATACGGAATAATTTCTGTTCGTTATAAGATTTAATGTCGCTCCTTACTTTCAGTTTAAAGAATTTTTTTTTATTTAAAGGCTGCGAAAGCGGGGGTTTGGGGGCGGCAGTCCCCCAACTGTGCCTCTTAATCCCTGTACGTTTTAAGGTTCGACCTTGTAACTCAGCCTCTTTAACTCTTTAGAAAACGTAGTTTTTTTCAAATAATTTCTGCACGTTTTTGTACAGTTTATTACTAATTATTGCTTGACTAACTGTTAGCTGATCGTGTCAGGAGTTAAAGTTGGGGGGCTGCCGCCCCCAAACCCCCGCTCTTGAACATTCTTGTGTTAAGGCTTTTAATTCCTGAATACTCAAATCATGTCGTACAGGGTGCCTCCTAATCCCTGTACGTTTTAAGGTTCGAACTTGTGACTCAGCCTCTTTAACAGCCCCCCAACTGTGCCTCCTAGTCCCTGTACGTTTTAAGGGTCGACCTTGTAACTCAGCCTCTTTAACTCTTTAGAAAATGTAATTTTTTTCAAATAATTTAAAAAAGAAAATGAGTTTCTTTTTAAAGTTTAAATTCAGTATATAAAAAATTTGCTCTGACGGTGAATCGAACCCGGGTTTTCCGCCTGACAGTCTGGAGTATCAACCGCTGGACTAAACAGACACAATTGTAATTGTTTTTAGTAAATGGAAGCTATTTTCGACGCAAGCAAATTCCCACGAAACTTGATATTTGGTTTTTGATAAATAGGGAAGGAGTAATCAGATTGAGCTGAAATTTTGAGGATAAGCTTCCAGGCTCCAGAAAAACTTATCCTCTAAATTTCAGCCCGATAAGACAACGTTAAAGGGGGGTTGTGGTGGGAAAAATTAACATGGGCTATTATAGGAAAACGAGGTTTTTCGTAAATGTAAATTTGGGGGATAATGTTTTTGGTCTGAAAATATCAAAAGGCCCTAACAGATCAAATTCTGCTTCGAATGAGTCCTCATTCACACCGACCAGTTGCCAACTGTGGCCTGTAGGCGTGGATAGGAAAAAAAAGGCATGATGAATTTTAAGTGGCTATATTTGGTTTTTTGAAAACAGGGAAAGAGTAATCGGATTGAGCTGAAATTTCGAGGATAAGCTCCCGGGCCCTAGAAAAGCCTAACCTCTAAATTTCAGCCCAATCAGACAACGTTAAAGGGGGGCTGTGGTGGGAGGGTCGAAACTTCCGGCCCAGTTTACCCCATGAAGATAAAGTGAAACATTGAAATTGTGGTGGGTCGTTGAGAAACATTGTGGTGGGTCGCCTCTTTATAGAGGCACAAGTGTGCCTCCTTGATCAGCCAAGAGCCTAGCCAACTGTACCAACACAGAAATTGATATCTATCATCTTATATTCGAACTCTTTGGGTTAAAAGATCTACTGAAATATATATGAGGATATCCAATAAATAAGAGGCAACATAGCCCTGAGCTCTTTTCAGCCCACAGAGTGAAGCAAAAGGAAAAGGGCTAAATAGTACCAACTGAAAAGCCCGCCTGCTGAAATAGAAGAAGAAGAAGATATGAAATGGAGATTGAAATTGAAATGTCTGCTGAGTTAAATGCCATAGCAATGGCATTAGAACACATTAAGGAAAACCAACCTTTGATTGCAAATAAAAATAATATTATTGTATATTCCGACTCTTTATCCAGCCTTGAGTTGCTGGTCTCAGCTCCTCAGTATAAGTTGGACATTGTAACTTATCATTGTCTCAGTATTATAGATAATCTTGCTTCAAGTGGCATAAAAACTTATTTTCAGTATATTCCTAGCCACTCTGGCATAAGCGGTAATCATCAGGTTGATGAAATAGCAAAAAATGCTATAAATATTGACCAGCCAAGTGGGAGACCAATCCCGATTAGAGATATTTACCGATGAAGGCTATCAGATATTAATTTTAATAAGATTAATCCTATCCTTTCCCCCTTTCCCAATAAGTTTCTTTCTAAAATTTATCATAGAATTCGTTCTGGAACAAATGGACTAAATTTCCTTGCATTCTCATATAAGTTTTCTAATTCAAGTGGTTCAATTCCCCTGCCCCCTCTTTGCAGGCATTGTAATATGAATAATGAAACAATTGACCATTGCCTATTTGAATGTAATATGCTGACGTCTGCACAACATACCTTGCTTTGTAAACTGTTAAAATACTTCAAACACCACAAAATCCCACTATCAGCCAAGAGCCTAGCCAACTATACCTGCACACAGAGCATAGAAATCGACATCTATCAACTCCTAATTGAACTCCTAGAGTCGAAAGATCTACTGAAAGATATCTGAAAATATCTAATAATCATGAGGCAATCAAGCCAGTTGCTCCGTAGCCGACAGAGTGAAGCAAAAGGAAAAGGGCTAAATAGTATCACTGAAAAGCTCGCCTGCTGTTAAATAGAAGAAGAAGAAGAAATGATAAATTTATTCATAAATTTTGTTTACTGAAAAAATTTATTCATAGTTTTACTGAAAAGCCCAACTGCTGTTAAATAGAAGAAGAAGAAGAAGAATTTTGTTATTTCCCTTCTTCTTTGTTATTTCCCTTGTAGGGATAGCTCTCTGCCATGGTTCGTTGATTAAAACACAAGGGGCCCTGCCCCTTGGGGTCCCTGAGGCCTGTACACTTGCTTTGTTGTTCATTTTTTGGCCTTTACCTTGCTTTGACTGTTAAAGTGCTTGCTGCAAAATCTCTCAGATTCCTGCATATTGCAACTTCCAATTGCTTGAAAGTGCTTATCAAACCCCTTTATACCTTGATTTGAAACTTAGTGCTGTGCCTGCTTTTGACTTATATTGCTTGCTTAATTTATTATTGACTGGGGACCCCCCTCTCCTTGTAGCCTAATTGTTTTATTTATTTGACAATTTTTCTCCTTTTGTGATTTAATTTTGTTGTTTAAATTGTTTTAGCCCTTTGGGGTTTTATTTGTGCTGACTGACAGGATGATTAGTAGTCCTGTCACCTCTGACACCAATGGGAAGGTGCCCAATGGATATTCTTTAAAAAATTACATTCTATAGAATGTAAAAATAATATCCAACTACACTTAGTATCAAGATAAAATATCATGCTAGACAGATAATAACATTTCTAAGACTCTTACACCTTTATCTACCTAGCTGAATATTTAACTGTATATTTAATATACAGAATATCTACCTAGTTAGATATAATGTAGCTTAGTACTTCTGATATGTATACAACTAGGCAGATACGAAGATTCTCTCTTCATTTTGGGGTTTATATCAAACTAGCCAGATAAATTTATACTAATCTTCATAGTTAATATAGAAATATGTTTATTAGCGTGTATCTTTGATAGTCTGAGACCTACTTAACATGGCAGATAAGAAGATTCTCTCATCATTTTTGGATTAACTTAAAACTATACAGATAAATTTATTCTCATAGGCATAGAGAATCTCTACCTAGTTGAAGAATAATTTATCTTAGTGATTCTGATATATATCCAACTAGGCAGATAAGAAGATTCTCTAAGCAGTTGTGGGTTTATATCCAACTAGCCAGATAAATTGTTTCTCTAAGGCATAGAGAATATCTAGGCTACCTAGTTGGATAATAATGTTGCTTAGTGTTTCTGATACATATCCAACTAGGCAGATAAGAAGAATCTCTAAGCAGTTTGGGGTTTATATCCAACTAGCCAGATAAATTGATTCTCTTAAGCAGAGAGAATGTCTACCTAGTTGTATAAGAAGTCTTCTAGGAAACTCCAAATTATCAAACCATAAAGCTATATCTTCTACAATGATATCATCTATTTTGCAGCGTTGCCAACTACCAGGCTATGAAGTGAATAAAGACTTCTGCCCGGAAAGAATACTTTCGATCAAAAACACTGAAGTTTAAATTATTTACGGTAGGCGCCCCTCCTCCTCTTCTGATCATTTCCAATTCATTGGAGAATTGATATAGCTCCTGTTATGGCCACTGAAACTTATCAACATTGCTTTTACTTGTCTTATGTATTTAAAATAATGATTTAGGAGGATTCCCAAATAAGCTGAACTGCTAAATGCTGATGATTTAAATCAAATTATGATTTAGGAGGACTCCCAAATAAGCTGAACTGCTAAATGATGATTTAAATTTTAAAAAATCCATGTTTTGTAGGTTTAATGTAGTACTATAATAGTAATTTCCACTTCTTCTTTCTTCTTCTTCTATTTAACATGTATTATCTTATTTCAGACTTCTTTCTTCTTCTATTTAACAGCAGTCGGGCTTTTCAGTAACACCATTTAGCCCTTTTACTTTTGCTTCACTCTGTGGTCTACAGAGCTACTGGCTTGATTGCCTCATATTTATTAGATATATTCAGATATCTTTCAGCAGATATTTTGACTCTAGGAGTTCAAATATAAGATGATAGATGTCGATTTACTAACTGCTAGCTGATCGTGTCAGAGTTGATAGTGTGGGCTGCCGCGCTCTAAACCCCTGCTCGTGAGCATTCTGTGGTGTTTGAAGTATTTTAACAGTTCCTACAATAGCAAGGTCATGTCGTGCAGGATGCCTCCTAATCCATATTACATTTCAAGATACGAGCTAATGGCTCAACTTGTTTAACAGTTATTCCCCAACTATGCCTACTAATGCCTGTACGTTTTAAGAGGGTGACAGGGGAATTGAGCCACTTGAACTCTTTAGAAAGCTTAGTTTTTTACAAAGAATGCACAGGAAAGTTTAGTCCATGCTTTGTTCCATGAACGAATTGACGTATAGATAAATTTCATAGCAAAGCATGTCTAACGTTTATCTGGGAAATGGGGAAAGGACTAGGATTAATCTTATTAAAATGTAATATTCGGTGGATAGCCTCTATCGGTCTGAAATATCTCTAATTGGGATTGGTCTCACTTGGCTGGTCAATATTCATAGCATTCTAATGCTATTCTCATTCAACCTGATCCGATTACCAACTGTATGCCTGTAGATGTGGCTAAGAAATGAACTGAAAGTAAGTTTTTATGCCACTTGAAGCAAGATTATCAATAATACTGAGACAATGATAAGTGTCAATGATCCAACTTATAGTTGAGGAGCTGAGGACCAGCAACTCAAGGCTCTGATAAAGAGTCGGAACTAGATGATAATATTCAATCCAATCTGTCAACGTCAAAGGTTGGTTTTGCTGTAAGGTGTTCTAATGCCATGATTATGGCCAGTTTAACCCATGAAGACATTAGTAGATAGAATTATTAAATAATCTCTCGCCCAGTTGCTAATTTTCAGCGTGAGGCAAGGAAAACACCACTTGCAACCGTCTCTCATCCGATCTCTTGGACCCGATCAACATAATATTGTGGTGAGTCGCATCTTTATAGAGGTACAATGTGTTAAGTTCTGCAAATTATGATTCTAGGACAAAACCAAATGGGGTTAAATCTTTATTCCATTTTGAAAATTCAGTATTTATTATGGGAAATGACCAAGTCCATGGAGGGGATTAAGGGAAAGTACGTGCAATAGACTTTGCTGGTACAGGGAACTTATTTTGAATATAGACTTTTTATTCACCTACAGTCAGATTCTTCTTCTTCTACTTCACTGCAGGCGGGCTATTCAGTTGGTACTATTTAGCCCTCTTCTTTTTGCTTCACTCTGTGGGCTACAGAGCTACTGTCTTGCTTGTCTCTTATTTATTAGATATTCTCAGATATCTTTCAGTAGATCTTTTGACTCAAGGTGTACAAATGTAATATGATATATAACGGAAAAGAAAAACGCTCACTTCAACAGGATAAACGCTCACTAGGTTGTAGTTTACCAGTTGAAAGCTGATAGGCTATTGCTTTGCAAGCTCCTTATGTGGACAAACGCATTGCTCCTGTGCTTTATGCACTTATTGACGAGTTAATTTACTAGTTTAATAGACTCCCGAGGACTGACAAGTGAGTCTGCCACAAATTTACCAAAAGCCTGTGGACCAGTCTTTCTAACACCACAAATTCTGTTCAGCATCTTTAAATTGTCTAGGACAAACAAATGTTATAGCCAACTTTACTCGCTGACAAGTGCGATTTAAGGTAAGGAAAGCACAAACCGAACGATTTTGGCTATCGAGCTCGTTACCACAATACACCCGGTTCTTATGTTGATATTGAGGGCCCAGAAGATCCATTTGTGAAGCTTCAGCCTGTTGATTTCGAACCTCCGCCACAAAGTAAGAAGAACAAAATTTGACCTCTTCAATACCATAGCCATTATTTAGGCTCATCTTCTGAAAAAATAAATTGTAATAATTATTTTGTTTTTCAAAATCTAACTTGTTTCCTCATTCTGCTGAGAAGTGACTCCTATTTTTACATAAATATTGAACAGAATAATTATTCTCTTATACTAAAGCAACTAAAAAACTGTGTCAATAGACTGTATTCTGTAGAGGGATTAACCCGATTAATAGTAGTTTAAATCATTACTTTCTATAATCATGCCAGCTTCAAACTCTCAAGCCCGTAAGTTTGAGGATTGTGAATGACAAACCTTAAACAGGCTAAGTCCAGGCTTTAATTCATAGCTAAAGTAGTTATTTTAGTTTGTAATGCATTTGACACGTTTTCAATTCCGTGTACTATCTTAGAGTACAACATATGTGTCTTAAAACTAAGAATAGTTTACAAATTTGCCATAACTTTGTGATTAGGTAGAAGAGAACTCCACATAATTTTATATTTTGTGCTGCATTTTGCTATTAAAATTCCATTAAAATTGGAATGTTCTTTTTTTATTTTGTAAAAATTAACTTTGTTTAATAGAAATAGTTTCTAAAATCTACCATAAATTTAGTGAAGTATTTGATTCTAAGGTTTCTATAATACGTAATCATAGTATGGCCTAAAACTTTTGGTGTGAATTCATTAGTCTTCATGAAAAAGAAATCAGATTATGAATGTTGGGTGGGTGATCGTATTTCATGTTGTTTGTTGCTCTGCCAATCAATCTGAAAATCAATGGAGGTGTCTTTATTACCCTTGATCTTTCTTGAGAAGGAACAGAGTCGCTCTTTGACAATTTTTCAGCAGTATATACGGCTATTTGTACACTTTTTCTAGGGTATAAAATCAGCTTCATAATTCTCATGTATGATAAGAGAAGACAGGTGTGATGAGTGTTAAAGAAATTAAATCCTTAATTCACTGCTAAAAATCGCTTAACCCTTTGCTATCTGATACAGTGTTTGTCAGTTCTCTACTGCCTTGTACAGTGTCTTTGACATTCTATGATTTAACTTTTGTGCCTTATACACAAAAACATTTTAATGATTGATCCGTATCTTTACAATTATTCAGAATAACATATAAACAGATATCAGATTGTGTGTTTCTAGTTACTATTTCACTGATAAAATGTAAATTTCGTATATTTAGTACGTAAGTGCATAGAATATCTATAATCTTTTGGTGTAGCATTGAGCTTCTGGAAGCAGTTGATTTTTGTGTTTCTCTAAATAGCTGATTCTAGTTTACTTTAACACTTTTTCTCAAATCTAAGAAGCTGCATGTTCAACGAATGGCAAAATGAAGCTTTGATTGGCTGCTCACTGTTTTTTTTTACATTTGTTACACTGTCCAGGAGGTAATAAAAGTATTATTATCTCCTAAATATTTATAAAATGTTTTTCCCTAAAAGGAACATAGATTTCGTTGAACTGCTTAACAGTTGCAGATATTTACACTCCATCTCAAACCAGCTAATCTTGTTTCCTGACATGAGGCGTTTCCTGAACCGTGTTTCCTGACATGAAAATAGTAAATTTAAGAGTAACATAAATAAATCCACAGTAATGTTAATAAAATAATAACTTTATAAATAGCATATCTTATAAATAATGTTATGTAACAATTATTTACTGCTCTTATTCATCGTCATTATCGTCATCAGAACACAATTTTATATATAGTTTAAATAACATCATTCTAATGCCATAAATATGTAATAGCGTTTTCTATACGAATTTGTTGTGGAAATCAGACTAAACAATGATTTATCTGGTTTACCACATACATAAAATGCCTTAATGTAGTGTAATTATGTCAGTTACTGGAGATTATTCAAACTTTTTTTTGTGATATCAGTAGAGAAAATAGCTTTTTTGTGATAATTCAGTTGAAGATAATCTCTCAGAGTTGCAGCTTCTGTACTTACCTTGTTTCTGAGTAGAAGCTACGCCTTTTGTCTTATAGATAAGTAATTTAGTGTACGTTTCATTTATGTTACTTTCTATAAACCTCAACTTTATTATTTCTATGGATAAAAGTGTAAGCAAATTCACGTGATTTGAGTTTTGTTAACGATTACTCATCTGTATATTTAGTCTTGCATTTCTTATAAACCTTTATAGGCCATCAAATCTGAAGCCTGAAAACGTCTCACAATTTTTATTTTATGATATTTTTATCTAGAATTTGTACAAAATTCCTTTGGTCTCAGCAAAGTCAAGATATTTAGTGTATGCTTAAACCTCTTCTTTTGAAAGTTCCATTTTAGGAAAATGTGCTTAAGATTAGTCTGTAAATTGTGTTATTTCTTTCAGTTTTAGTTGGATATGCTTTAAAAAGAAAAAGTAATTCCGATATACTGAGAACCTGTGATAAAAATTGGAAAAAAATTATTTTCTGTTTCATTAACAATTTTTAAGTGTTTTGAATTGCCAATTTGCATTTGGTGAGAACCAAGCCAAAGAGCTGAAAAATTAATTAGGGAATCTCTGAGTCAATTTTCTTTCTTTTATAGCTGTCTTTTATTGCTCAAGAAAGCTTGGTTACACAATAGGTTTAAAATGTTTCACTTGTTGTCAGAGGTGTATAAAGAATTAATCATTGGGCGAGACCAATAAAATTTTACTCCCCCAACGGTATTTTTGCGACCCCGACCATATGAATATTGGAATTTTTGACCTTATTGGGGCAAGTGCCCTTAAAAACAAGCCCCTAGGTCTGCTGCGACTCGATGTGTGTTATTTAAATGCTGAAATTTTTTTTCCTTTTTTAAATTTTATATGAAAGAATTTATAATCAAAAAGTTTCATTGAAAATAAAAGTTTTGTGGTTGTGATTAAATTTGGAAAGCTCAAATTAAAGATAGCGCTAGGCTAATATACAATAAAACTTTTTGTGCAGCTGTTTGGTTCATTATGTTTAGACTTACGCCACATAGTTAGGTCTCACTGTTATTCCAATCTCCTGATTTCTGCATATGTTTGAAGGCTAAAACAAATTATTTCTTTACTAACAGTAAAACTACATCTGAAACATTTAATAGAATTCATTCTAACATGCCAATAACATTTCTTATACCTGTAAGCACAAATTGATATTTTACCTTATATGTGTAAGTCTTAGGTTAATTTTGTTTTTGAACAGAACTTTAAAGTTTTTCTCATACTGACAATATTTTCGGCATTAAAGACTTGCTTCTGTACACTAGAGACACTGTAGGTTATATGTTTGTTTTGGGAATCCTTAGTTGAACAGAAATTTGAAATTGTCCTCATCGTGACAATATTTTATTCATTAATGACTTGCTTATTTACACTAGAGATGATGAGGGTTATGTGTTAGTTCTGGACACAATTTGGTTTTTTTATATTTACTTGTTATATCATGAGTTCTAAAGTTTAATATTGAGGTGGTATATAAAAAAAAATTTCTGGGGAGGGGGGCTTACAAAAAAAGAATTGAAAAAAAACAAAACCGGTTGTGGAGAGGAAGATGTTCGTCGTTGGACTAGTCTGAAAAACTTTTTTTTTGGTTGGGGGGTAACCTCCCGCCCCCTGGACCCAGACTTGATAGCTGGAGACCAATTTTATTTTTTTGAATAGTCTTAAAATCATTATTCAGCTAGGCATCAATTAGCATATTTGAGCCTCTCGGAATAATATCATAGGGTTGTTTAAGATTTCTTGTTCAGCAGTTGAAATTTTATCAACTAGCCTATTGTTCACCGCATCTGCATACCAGTGGAATGGTCGGACTTTTCCCAGAAGTTGGCTAGTGTGGCTATGGTAAGTGAGTTAAGGAAAGGATATCAAAAACTGATACATATGATATTGAACTTTTAAGATAAAGCAATAAAACACTCCACCAAAAGGTTCTTCTCCTTTTAAGCAGCAAGATATACAAACCACAATGAAGATCCTTTAACCTCTTTTTGATTGACTATGGAGTTTCAAAATTTGCTCACAATAAAATTTAGTAGAAAAATCAAATAAAACACTTTGTTCGTTCTGTAATTATATTTAGCAAGATATTTGAGAAAACAGGAAAAATTAAATATTGTCTAATAGTAGGGTTCCCAACTAACACGCTTTCCTGGATTTAGGCTATAATTTTTACTAAATGTCTTTTATTGACAATTTATATCTAAAATAATTTCTTTTTTACACTTTTACAAAACGATTATAACATAAAATTACTAAAAAAATACAAGAAATAACATATGAAATTATTCAAACATAATTGCTCGTTGCTACTTTTCTGTGTAAATTTTACCAAAGTATAGTGCCTTTGTACAGTTTTTATTTGACAAGAAGATTCTTTTAGAATATAAACAATAAAAATATGGTCTACCTTAGATGTCAATGTAATTTTATGAGCAATCATTTGTTTTGATAAGGTCAGAATGAGTATATAATGTAGCTTCAAGTACATCTATACAAGCATAATTACCAGAATACAACTTTCCATGTTTTTTTCTTTAACTCTAAAGATTATTAGATTGTGAAAAATTTTTTCACACCATCCAGAAAACATACACAAGAATTTATTATATATGCATTCTATACCGATAAAATGACCAGAAAAAAGGTTTTTTGGCTGTGGGCGTTCTATAAGTTGATGCTAATGGAGATCAAGAAACACATTCTGAACCAACTTCTTGTGCTCTTTTCAGTGGTGTAAATTAAATTCAAATACTTCGTGTGAAATCAAAATTATTTCATTTTGTTGCCTATGTCTCCTTTTTCCTAAAGATAAGATAATCCTCTTCGGTCAAAAGTGTTCCTAGCGAATTCAAAACTAGACCAATTTTGGCGTTTGTCTTTTTTTTTCTTAAGAAAAAGAAACAAATGTAATATTTAAATGCAATAACTCCATAAGATAATATTATTCTGTCAAAACTGTCTTACGTCTCTAACAATACAAAATAAGACATTTCTGACTACATCATTTGATTACTCGTGCTGAGTTTTCCCATGGCATATACATAACTCATTGTCGATCAAAATTGCTTATGTCACACTTTTAATCATCATATCTGAGTAGAACCTGTTCTTTGAATTCTGCACAAGCCACAGAGAAAATGACCTAGCTGGAGATTCTGGAGTAACAAGTTCCGGAAATTGCTGCCGTCATGCACAACCTCTCAGTGAGAGTTGGTTTGTGCTTTCCGTGCCTTAAATCTTACTTGTCAGCGACTTAAGTTAGCTATAACCTTTGTTTGTCCTAGACAATTTAAAGATGCTGAACAGAATTTCTGGTGTTAGAAACACTGGTCCACAGGCTTTTGTTAAATTTGAGGCAGACTGGCTGTTCATTCCTCGAGTGTCTATTAAACTAGTAAATTAACTCGTCAATAATTGCATAAACCACAGGCGATATTCATTTTTCCACATAAGGAGCTTGCAAAGCAGTAGCCTATCAGCACTCAACTGGTTAACTACGACCTAGTGAGTGTTTTTCTTTTTGAAGTGAGCGTTTTTCTTTTCCGTTATATATCATCTTATATTCGAACTCCTTGAG